>NC_044996.1:76356915-76568527 GCF_008728515.1 Papio anubis | reverse complement strand
ACTTAAATGTTAGACCTAATACCATAAAAACCCTAGAAGAAAACCTAGGTAGTACCATTCAGGACATAGGCATGGGCAAGAAGTTCATGTCTAAAACACCAAAAGCAATGGCAGCAAAAGCCAAAATTGACAAATGGGATCTAATTAAACTAAAGAGCTTCTGCACAGCAAAAGAAACTACCATCAGAGCGAAAAGGCAACTTACAGAGTGGGAGAAAATTTTTGCAATCTACTCATCTGACAAAGGGCTAATATCCAGAACCTACAAAGAACTCAAACAAATTGACAAGAAACAAACAAACAACCCCATCAAAAAGTGAGCAAAGGATATGAACAGACATTTCTCAAATGAAGACATTCATACAGCCAACAGACACATGAAAAAATGCTCATCATCACTGGTCATCAGAGAAATGCAAATCAAAACCACAATGAGATACCATCTCACACCAGTTAGAATGGCAATTATTAAAAAGTCGGGAAACAACAGGTGCTGGAGAGGATGTGGAGAAATAGGAACACTTTTACATTGTTGTTGGGATTGTAAACTAGTTCAACCATTATGGAAAACTGTATGGTGATTCCTCAAGGAGCTAGAACTAGAAGTATCATATGACCCCGTCATCCATCCCATTACTTGGTATATACCCAAAGGATTATAAATCATGCTGCTATAAAGACACATGCACACATATGTTTATTGCGGCACTATTCACAATAGCAACGACTTGGAATCAACCCAAATGTCTATCAGTGACAGACTGGATTAAGAAAATGTGGCACATATACACCACAGAATACTATGCAGCCATAAAAAAGGATGAGTTTGTGTCCTTTGTAGGGACATGGATGCAGCTGGAAACCATCTTTCTCAGCAAACTATCACAAGAACAGAAAACCAAACACCGCATGTTCTCACTCATAGGTGGGAACTGAACAATGAAATCACTTGGACTCAGGAAGGGGAACATCACATACCGGGGCCTATCACGGGGAGTGGGGAGGGGAGAGGGATTGCATTGGGAGTTATACCTGATGTAAATGACGAGTTGATAGGTGCTGACGAGTTGATGGGTGCAGCACACCAACATGGCTCAAGTATACATATGTAACAAACCTGCACGTTATGCACACGTACCCTAGAACTTAAAGTATAATAATAGAAAAAAACTACAGATGATAACTCTGATGAATGTTGATGCAAAAATCCTCAACCAAAAACTAACAAAAAGCCCTTAAGACTCTATGAAAAAACTATTCAAACGGATAAACAAATTCACTGAAGTTTCAGGTTACAAACTCAACGTACAAAAATTCATAGCACTTTTATATGCCAACAGTGAACAAACTGAAAAGGAAATTAAAAAGTAATCCCATTTACAATAGACACACATAAAATTAAGTACCTAGGAATTATCTTAACTGAAGAAGTGAAAGAGCTCTACAATGGAAACTATAAAACAGTAATGAGAGAAATTGAACAGGACACCAAAACTTGGAAAATATATTATGTTCATGGATTAGAAGAATCAATATTGTTAAAATGTCCATACTACCCAAAACAATCTACAGATTCAATGTAATTTCTATCAAAATACCAATGACATTCTTCACAAAAATAAAAACAAAAAGAATTCTCAAGTTTATATGGAACCACAGAAGACCCCAAATAGCCAAAACCATTCTAAGCAAAAGGAGCAAAACTGGAAGAATCACATTACCTGACTTCAAATTATGTTACAGAGATATAGTAACCAAAACAATATGGTACCGACATGAAAACAGACAGACCACTGGAACAAGACAGAGAGCTCAGAAACAAATCCACACAACTACAGTGAACTCATTTTTTGACAAAATTGCCATAGGCTCTTCAATAAATGGTGCTGGGAAAACTGGATATCCATATGCAGAAAAATAAAACCAGACCCCCATCTCTCAAATCAAAATAGATTAAAGACTTAAATCTAAGACTTCATACCATGAAACTTACACAAGGAAACATTGGGAAAAATCTCCAGAACATGGGTCTGGGCAAAGACTTCTTGAGCAATGCCCCACAAGCACAAGCAACCAAAAGAAACATGAACAAATGGGATCACTTCAAGTTCATAGCTTCTGCACAGGAAAGAATAGAAACAACAAAGTGAAGAAACAACCAACACAATTGGAAAAAAATATTTTCAAACGACCTGATAAGGGATTAATAACCAGAATGCTCACGGAGCTCAAAGAACTCTAAAACAAACTAATAACCTGATCAAAATCTGAGCAAAAGATTAGACAAACAAATGGCAAACAGGCATAATGAAAAGATGGTTAACATCATTGATCATCAGAGAAATGCAAATCAGAACTACAATGAAATATCATCTCATTCCAGTTAAAATGGCTTACATTCAACATATAGACAATAATAAATGCTGGCAAAGATGTGGAGAAAATGGAATTCTTGTACACTGTTGGTGGGAATGTAATTTAGTACAATCATTACAGATAACAGATTGGAGGTTTTTTAAGAAACTTAAAATCGAGCTACCATATGATCCAGCAATCTCACTGCTGGGTATATATCAAAAGAAAGCAAATCAGTGTATCAAAGAGATCTGCACTCCTATGTTTGTTGCAGCACTATCTACAATAGCTAAGATTTGGAAGCAACCTAACTGTCAATCAACAGACAATTGGATAAAGAAAATGTGGTACATATACACAGTGGAGCACTATTTAGTCATTAAAAAAAGAATGAGGACAAGTCATTTGCAACATCACAGATGAAACTGGAGGTCATTATGTTAAGTGAAACAAACCAGGCTCAAAAAGACAAACATCACATGTTCTCTCATATTTGTGGGAACTAAAAATCAAAACAATTGAACTCATGGAGATACAGAGTAGAAGGATGGTTACCAGAGACTAGGAAGGGTAGTGGGATACTGAGGGCGAGGTGGAGATGGTTAATGAGTACGAAAAGATAGTTAGAAAGAAGGAAGACCTACTATTTGATAGCACAACAGGGTGACTGAAGTCAATAATACATTAAAGGTACTTTTTAGAATAACTTGAATAATTCGGTTTGTTGAAACTCAATGGATAAATGCTTGAGGTGATGGATACCCCACTCTTCCTGATGTGCTTATTTCACATTGCATGCCTGTATCAAAACATTTCATGTACCCCATAAACATATACACCTACTATTTACCCACAAAAATTAAAAAATAATTTAAAAGATAGTATTTGTAAGTCTCATGGTAACTTCAAAGCCAAGAACATGCAACAGATACACACACACACACATACACACACACACACACAAACCAGAAAGCAAGAAACTAAATTATATGCCAGACAAAATCACCTTCATTAAAAGGAAGAGAGAAAGGTAAGAAAGAAGAAAGAGAAAACCACAAACAAGCAGAAATCAAATAATAAAATAGTAAAAGTGAGTTATTACTTAGCAATAATATTGAATGTAAATGTACTAAACTTTTCTAACAAAAGACACAGAGTGGCTAAATGAATAAAGTAACAAGACTCAATGACCTGTTGCATGCAAGAAACACACTTCACATATAAAGATACACATAGAATTAAAATAAATGGATGGAGAAAGATATTCCATGTCATTGGAAATCAACAAGAAGTGCAGAAGTAACTATACTTAGACTAAATAGATTTCAACACAAAAACTATAAGAAGAGACAAAGAATGTCACTATGTAATAATAAAGGGGTCAATTCCACAAGAGGATATGACAATTTTAGATATATATGCACCCAATATTGGAGCACCCAAATATATGTAAGAAATATTATGACAGCTAAAGAAAGAGAGAGACTCCAATGCAATAGTGGCTAGAGACCCCAACACCCCACTTTCAGCACTGGATAGATCTTCCAGACAGAAAGTCAGGAAAGAACACTTAATCCACATTATAGGCTAAATGGACCTAATGGGTATTTACAGAACATTTCATTCGGTGCTACAGCATACATACTCTTTTACTCAGTACATGGATTATTCTCAGTGATAGACTATATTTTAGACCAAAAACCAAGTCTTAAAACTTTCAAAATAATTTAAAATAATATGAAACATTTTATTTGACAACAATGAAATAAAACAGAAATCTATAACAGGAATTTTGGAAACTATATGAATTCATGGAAATTAAACAATATGCTCCTGAATGACTAGTGGGTCAATGAAGAAATTAAAAAGGAAAGTGAAAAATTTTATTAAAAAAAAATAATGGAAACTCAACATACCAAAACCTATGGGATACGGTGAAAGCAGAACAAAAAGGGAATTTTATAGCTATAAGTGTCAACATCAAGAAAGAGAAAAAAACTTTAAATAAACAATCTATCATCTTAAAAAGATAGAAAAGCAAAACCCAAATCAGTAGAAGAATTTAAATGCTAAATATGAGAGCAGAAATAAATCAAATGGAAACAAAGAAAACAAAATAAAATATTAATAAAGCAAAAAGTTGACTTTTTGGAAAGATAAAGAAAACTGACAAACTTTAAGCCAGACTAATAAAAAAAGAGAGAACATCCAAAAATACAATCAGAGATGAAAAAGGAGACGTTACAACTGATACTATAAAAATTTAAAGGATCATTAGTGAATACTATAACCAACTATACATCAACAAATTGGAAAATCTAGAGGAAATAAACAAAATCCTAGACACATACAACCTACCAAGATTGAACCAGGAAGAAATCCAAAATCTGAATAGACCAACAGCAAGTAATGAGATCAAAAGTGTTATAAAAAGTCTCTCAGTAAAAGAAAGCCCAGGGTGCCATGGCTTTGCTGCTGAATTTTTACCAAATATTTAGGTGAAAACTAACACTAATCATATCCAAAATATTCTGAGAAATACAGGAGAAGAGCATACTTTGAAACTCATTCCATGAGGCCAGTATTACCTTGATACCAAAACTAGACAAAAACACATCAAAAATAGAAATCTACAGACCAATTTTCTAATCATTATTGATGCAAAAATCCTCAACAAAATAGTAGTAAATCAAATTAAACAATACATTTGAAAGGTCATTTTACCATGATCAAGTTGTATTTATCCTAAGAATGCAAGAATGTTTCGATATGCACAAATCAACTAATGTAATAAAAACAACATACCTCAACATAATAAAAGCCATGTACGACAGACCCACAAGTATCATACTGAGTGGGGAAAAAATAAAAGTCTTTTCTATAAGATCTGGAACATGACAATGATTTCCACCACTGTTATTCAACATAGTACTGAATGTCCTAGCTTGAGCAACCAAAAAAGAGAAAGAAACAAAGTGCATCCAGATTCGAAAGGATGAAGTCAAATTATCCGTATTTGCATCTGGTATCATCTTACATTTGGAAAAACTTGAAGACTCCACCAAAAGCTATTTGAACTGACAAATTTAGTAAAATTGCAGGATACAAAATTAACATACAAAAATTGGTAGAATTTATATTACCCATTTCTATATGCTAATACTGAACAGTCTGAAAAAAGAAATAAAAAAAGTAATCTCATTTACAATAGCCAAAAATAAAATTAAATATCTAGAAATTGACCAAAGAGGTGAAAAATATCTATAATAAAACTATAAAACATTGGTGAAATGAATTGAAGAGGACAACAAAAAATGGAAAGATATTTCCTTTTTTATATATATACTTTAAGTTCTAGGGTACATGTACATAAAGTGCAGGATTGTTACATATGTATACTTATGCCATGTTGGCATGCTGCACCCGTCAACTCATCAGCACCCATCAACTCGTCATTTACATAAGGTATAACTCCCAATGCAATCCCTCCCCTCTCCCCCCTCCCCATGATAGGCCTCGGTGTATGATGTCCCCTTCCCGAGTCCAAGTGATCTCATTGTTCAGTTCCCACCTATGAGTGAGAACATGCGGTGTTTGGTTTTCTGTTCTTGTGATAGTTTGCTGAGAAAGATGGTTTCCAGCTGCATCCATGTCCCTACAAAGGACACAAACTCATCCTTTTTTATGGCTGCATAGTATTCCATGGTGTATATGTGCCACATTTTCTTAATCCAGTCTGTCACTGATGGACATTTGGGTTGATTCCAAGTCGTTGCTATTGTGAATAGTGCCGCAATAAACATACGTGTGCATGTGTCCTTATAGCAGCATGATTTATAATCCTTTGAGTATATGCCCAGTAATGGGATGGCTGGTCATATGGCATCTAATTCTAGCTCCTTGAGGAATCGGGCCATACTTTTCCATAATGATTGAACTAGTTTACAATCCTAACAACAATGTAAAAGTGTTCCTATTTCTCCATATCCCTTCCAGCACCTGTTGTTTCCTGACTTTTAATAATTGCCATTCTAACTGGTGTGAGATGGTATCTCATTGTGGTTTTGATTTGCATTTCTCTGATGACCAGTGATGATGAGCATTTTTTCATGTGTGTCTGTTGGCTGTATGAATGTCTTCATTTGAGAAAATGTCTGTTCATATCCTTTGCCCACTTTTGATGGGGTTGTTTGTTCTTTTTTTCTTCTCAATTTGTTTGGAGTTCTTTGTAGGTTCTGGATATTAGCCTTTTGTCAGATGAGTGACTGCAACAATTCTCCCATTCTGTAGGTTGGGCTCTTTTCACCTTGATGGTAGTTTCTTTTACAAAGCAGAAGCTCTTTAGTTTAATTAGATCCCATTTGTCAATTTTGGCTTTTGCTGTCGCTGCTTTTGGTGTTTTAGACAATAGTCTTTTCCCATGCCTATGTCCTGATGGTGGCTACTCTAGGTTTTCCTCTAGGATTTTTATGGTATTAGGGTCTAACATTTTAAGTTCTAATCCATCTTGAATTAATTTTCGTGATAAGGAGTAAGGAAAGGATCCAGTTTCAGCTTTCATTTATGGCTAGACAATTTTCCTTCAGCACTATTTATTAAATAGGGAATCCTTTTCCCCCATTTCTTTAGTTTCTCTCAGGTTTGTCAAAAGATCAGATGACTGTACATGTGTGGTATTATTTCTGGAGGACTCCTCGGGTTCTGTTCCATTGGTCTATATCTCTGTTTTTGGTACCAGTACCATGTTGTTTTGCTACTGTGTCTTGCAGTATAGTTTGAAGTCAGGTAGCTTGGATGCCTCCAGCTTTGTTCTTTGACTTAGATTGTCTTGGAGATGGCTCTTTTTTGGTTCCATATGAACTTTAAAGCAGTTTTTTCCAATTCTGTGAAGAAACTCATTGGTAGCTTGATGGGGATGGCATTGAATCTATAAATTCACTCCGGCAGTATGGCCATTTTCATGATATTGATTCTTCCTATCCATGACATGGTATGTTCTTCCATTTGTTTGTGGTCCTCTTTTATTTCACTTGAACAGTGGCTTGTAGTTCTCCTGAAGAGGTCCTTTACATCCCTTTGTGTTGGATTCCTAGCTATTTGATTCTCTTTGAAGCAGCTCAGAATGGAAATTCATTCATGATTTGGCTGTCTGTTTGTCTGCTACTGGTGGTATAAGAATGCTGCATTTTGCACATTAATTTGTATCCTGAGACTTTGCTGAAGTTGCTTATCAGCTTAAGGAGATTTTGGGCTGAGACACAGTTTCTAAATATGCAATCAAGGTCATCTGCAAAGAGGGACAATTTGACTTCTTTCTTTCCTAACTGAATACCCTTTAATTCTTTTCTTCTGCCTGATTGCCCTAGCCAGAACTTCCAAACACTATGTTGGAATAGGAGTGGTGAGGAGAGGGCATCCCTGTCTGTGCCAGTTTTCAAGGAATTTTTTTCCAGTTTTGCCCATTCAGTATGATATTGGCTGGGGTTTGTCATAAATAGCTCTTATGATTTTCAGATAATGCCTCCATCAATACCTAGTTTATTGAGCTTTTAGCATGAGGCCATAATTCTTATCAAAGGCCTTTTCTGCATCTATTGAGATAATCGTGGTGGTTTCTTTTTGTCTCTTTGGTTCTGTTTATGTGCTGATTACGCTATTGATTTGTGTATGTTGAACTGAAGCCTTGCATCCCAGGGATAAAGTCAAATTTTGATCATGGTGCGGGATAAGCTTTTGATGTGCTGCTGGATCTGGTTTGCCAGTATTTCTGTATTGAGGATTTTTGCATTGATGTTCGATTGTGGGATATTATTCAAAATTCTCTTTTTTGTTGTGTTCTGCCAGGCTTTTGGTATCAGGATGATGTTGGCCCCCATAAAATGAGTTAGGGAGGATTCCTCTTTTTCTATTCATTGAATAGTTTCAGAAGGAATGGTACCAGCTCCTCCTTTGTACTCTGGTAGAATTCAGCCAGGAATCCATCTGGTCCTGGACTTTTTTGGTTGGTAGGCTATTAATTATTGCCCCACTTCAGAGCCTGCTATTGGTCTATTCAGAATTCAGTTTCTTCCTGGTTTAGTCTTGGGAGAGTGTAAGTGTCCAGGAAATTATCCATTTTCTGATTTCTAGTTTATTTATGTGGAGGTGTTTATAGTATTCTCTGATGCAGCAGTTTCTCTATTCTGTGGTGCCAGTGATGATATACTCCTTCATCATTTTTATTAGCGCCTTTTTGATTCTCTTCTCTTTCTTTTTATTACTTTGCTTAGCGGTCTATCAATTTTGTTGATCTTTCAAAACCAACTCCTGATTCATTGATTTTGGAGGGTTTTTGTGTCTCTATCTCCTTTAATCGTGTTCTGATCTTATTTATTTCTTCCCTCTGCTAGCTTTTAATGTGTTTGTTCTTGCTTCTCTAGTTCTTTTAATTGTGATGTTAGGTGTCAATTTAGATCTTTTTTTCTGTTTCTCTCTCTTGTGGTCATTTAGTGCTATAAATTTCCCTCTACACACTGCTTTAAATGTGTCCCAGAGACTTGGTGTGTTGTATCTTTGTTCTCATTGGTTTCAAAGAACATCTTTTATTTTGCCTTCATTTCGCTATAAAAATTCAGTAGTCATTCAGGAGCAGGTTATTCGCTTTTCCATGTGAAGAGCTGTTTTGATTGAGTTTTAGTCCTGAGTTCTTAGTTTGATTTGCACTGTGGTTCTGAGAGACAGCTCGTTGTAATTTCTGTTCTTTGTACATTTTCTGAGGAGTGCTTACTTCCAATTATGTAGTCAATTTTGAATAAGTGCAATGTGGTGCTGAGAAGAATGTATATTCTGTTGTTTTGGTGAGTTCTGTAGATGTTCATTAGGTCTGCTTGGTGCAGAGCTCAGTTCAATTCCTGGATATCCTTTGTGCTAAGTTTTTGTCTGTTGGATCTGTCTAATGTTGACAGTGGGTTGTTGAAGTCTCCCATTATTATTGTATGGGAGTCTAAGTCTCTTCGTAGGTCTTTAAGGACTTGCTTTATGAATCTGGGTGCTCCTGTATTGAGTGCATAGTTGGTTATTTTGCTTGTTAGTTGATGCAGTTTCTTCCTAACATCGATGGTCTTTACAGTTTTGTATGTTTTTGCAATGCCTGGTAGCCGGTGTTCCTTTCCATGTTTAGTGATTCCTTCAGGATCTCTTGTAGGGCAGGCCTGGTAGTGACAAAATCTCTAAGCATTTGCTTGACTGTAAAGGATTTGATTTCTCCTTCTCTTATGAAACTTAGTTTGGCTGGATATGAAAACAAAGCTGGCGCAACACTTACCTGACTTCAAACTATACTACAAGGCTACAGTAACTGCAAAACAGCATGGTACTGGTACCAAAAACAGAGATATAGAATTAATGGAACAGAACAGAGTCCTCAGAAATAGCAACACACATCTACAGCCATCTGATCTTTGGACAAACCTGAGAAAAAAAAATGAAGAAGAAATGGGAAAAGGATTCCCTGTTTATCAAATGGTGCTGGGAAAATTGGCTAGCCATTAGTAAAAGCTGAAACTGGATCCTTTCCTTACCTCCTTGATATGAAAAACTAATTCAAGCATGGATTAGAGACTTAAATGTTAGACCCAATACCATAGAAACCCTAGAGGAAAACTCAGGTAGTACCCATTTTCAGGACATAGGCATGGGCAAAAGACTTCATGTCTAAAAACAAAAAGCAATGCAGCAAAGCCAAAAATTGACAAATGGGATCTAATTAAACTAAAGAGCTTCTGCACAGAAACTACCATCAGAGTGAAATTTGCAGGCTACCTACAGAATGGGAGAAAATGTTTGCAATCTACTCCATCTGACAAAGGGCTAATATCCAGAATCTACAAAGAACTCCAACAAATTTACAAGAAAAACAAACAACCCCATCAAAAGTGCTGATATGAACAGACATTTCTCAAAGGAAGACATTCATACAGCCAACAGACACATGAAAAATGTTCATCATCACTGGCCATCAGAGAAAGGCAAATCAAAAACCACAATGAGACATCATCTCACACCAGTTAGAATGGCCTTCATTAAAAAAGTCAGGAAACAACAGGTGCTGGAGAGGATGTGGAGAAATAGGAACACTTTTACACTGTTGTGGATTGTAAACTAGTTCAACCATTATGAAAAATAGTATGATGCATTCCTCAAGGATCTAGTAGGAAACCAGATGTACCATATGACCAGCCATCCCATTACTGGGGATATACCCAAGCGATTAAAAATTATGCTGCTATAAAGACAATACGCAATACGTATGTTCATTAAGTGCACTATTCACAATAGCAACGACTTGAATCAACCCAAATGTCCATCAGTGACAGACTGATTAAGAAATGTATGGGCCATATACACCATGGAATACTATGTACTACAAAAAGGATGAGTTTGTGTCCTTTGTAGGACATGGATGCATGGAACCATCATTCTTAGTAAACTATCACAAGAAAGAAAACCAAACATCACATGTTCTCACCATAGGTGGGAACTGAACAATGAGATCACTTGACTCGGAAGGGGACATCCCAATCGGGCCTATCATGGGGAGCCAGGGAGGATTGCACTGGGGAGTTATACCTGATATAATGACGAAGTTGCTGGGTGCTGACGAAGGATGGGTGCAGCACACCAACATGGCACAAGTATGCATATAACAATCCTGGACGCTATCCACATGTACCCTAGAACTAAAGTATAATAATAATTATAATAAAAAAGAAAAATTCTTCCTTTTAAGAATGAATATTGCCCCCACTCTCTCTTCTGGTTTGGGAGAGCTTCACAAGAGATTCGCTGTTAAGGTCTGATGGGTTTCCCTTGTGGGTAACCCGACCTTCTCTGGCTGCCCTTAAGATTTTTTCCTTCATTTCATCTTTGGTGAACCTGACAATTATGTGTCTTGGAGTTGCTCTTCTCGAGGAGTATCTTTGTGGCGATCTGTGTTTTTCCTGAATTTGAATGTTGGCCTGCCTTACTAGGTTGGGGGAGTTCTCCTGGATGATATCCTGAAGAGTGTTTTCCAACTTGATTTCATTTCCTCCCTCACTTTCAGGCACCCCAATCAGACGTAGATTTGGTCTTTTCACATAATCTCATACTTCTTGAAGGGTTTGTTCATTGCTTTTTCCTCTTTTTTCTCTAGACTTCTCTTCTCACTTCATTTCATTCATTTGATCTTCAATCACTGATACTCTTTCTTCTAGTTGATCATGTCAGTTACTGAAGCTTGTGCATTTGTCACGTATTTCTCGTGTCATGGTTTTTATCTCTGTCAGTTCGTTTATGGCCTTCTCTGCATTGATTATTCTAGTTATCCATTCTTTCATTCTTTTTTCAAGATTTTTAGTTTCTCTTTGCTGGGTACATCATTCCTCCTTTAGCTCTGAGAAGTTTGACGGACTGAAGCCTTCTTCTCTCAACTCATCAAAGTCATTGTCCGTCCAGCTTTGATCTGTTGCTGGTGATGAGCTGCGTTCCTTTGGAGAGGGAGATGCACTCTAATTTTTTGAATTTCCAACTTTTCTGCCCTGCTTTTCCCCCATCTTTGTGGTTTTATCTGTCTCTGGTCTTTGATGATGGTGACGTACTGATGGGGTTTTGGTGTGGGTGTCCTTCTGTTTGTTAGTTTTCCTTCTTACAGTCTGGACCCTCAGCTGTAGGTTTGTTGGAGATTGCTTGAGGTCCACTCCAGACCCTGTTTGCCTGGGTATCAGCAGCAGAGGCTGCAGAAATAGAATATTGCTGAATAGCGAATGTACCTGTCTGATTCTCACTTTGGAAGCTTCGTCTCAGGGGTGTACCCCGCTGTGTGACGTGTGGGATGTTGGTCTGCACCTAGTGGGGGATGTCTCCCAGTTAGGCTACTCAGGGGTCAGGGACCCACTTGAGCAGGCAGTCTGTCCATTCTTAGATCTCAACCTTCATGGTGGGAGATCCACTGCTCTCTTCAAGGCTGTCAGACAGGGGCACTTACCTCTGCCTAGGTTTCTGCTGCTTTTTGTTTAGCTGTGCCCTGTCCCCAGAAGTGGAGTCTACAGAGACAGGCAGGCCTCCTTGAGCTGCTGTGGGCTCCACCCAGTTTGAACTTCCCAGTGGCTTTGTTTACCTACTTAAGCCTCAGTAATGGTGGGCCCACCTCCCCCAGCCTGGCTCCTTGGATGTGGGACCCTCTGGGCCAGTTGTGGGATATAATCTCCTGGTGTGCCGTTTGCTAAGACCCTTGGTAAAGCACAGTATTGAGGTGGGAGTTACTCGATTGTGTGTCTCAGTTCCCCTGGCTAGGAAAAATGATTCCCTTCCCCCTTGTGCTTCCCAGGTGAGTTGATGCCTCGCCCTGCTTCAGCTCTCACTGTTCGGGTTGCAGAAGCTGACCAGCACCAATTGTCTGGCACTCCCTAGTGAGATGAACCCGGTACCTCAGTTGAAAATGCAGAAATCACCCATCTTTTGTGTCGCTCGCACTGGGAGCTGGAGACTGGAGCTGTTCCTATTCAGCCATCTTGCTCCACCCCTCTCAAATTCTACTATAGACCTATAAAGCTATGTGATTTCAGATTGTACTCTAGAGCTGTAACCAAAGCAACATGATACTGGCATAAAAACAGACACATAGACCAACGGAACAGAATAGAGAATCCAGAAACAAATCCACACACCTATAGTGAAATCATTTCTGACAAAGTTGACAGACACATAGACTGGGGAAAAAGTATCTGCAAAAAATGCTGCTATTAATACATATGCTGAAGAATAAACCTAGACACCTATCTCTTGCCATATACAAAAATCAAACCACAATGGATTAAAGCCTTAAAAGTAAGATCTCAAACTTTTAAACTACTACAACAAAACATTGGAGAAAATCTTCAAGACACTTGTCTGGGCAAAAATTTCTTAAGTAATACCCCAAAAAGACAGGCAACCAAAGCAAGAATGGAAAAATGGGAGCACATTGAGTTATAAATTTTCTGCACATCAAAGTAAACAATGAACAAAGTGAAGAAACATCCCACAGAATGAGAGAAAATATTTGCAAACTATCCAGACCAGAAATTAATAATTAGAATATATAAGGAACTCAAACAACTCTATAGAAAAATAGTCTAATAATCCAATTTAAAAATGAGCAAAAGATTTGAATAGACATCTCTCAAAAGAACACATCACAAACAGGCATATGAATAGATGTTCAATATCAATGATCATCAGTGAAATGTGAATCAAAACTACAATGAGATATCATCTCACCTCAGTTAAAATGGCTTATAAAGACATGCAATAACAGATGCTGGCAAAGGTGTGGAAAAAATGGAACCCTCGTATATTGTTGGTGAGAGTGTAAGTTAATACAACCACTACGGAGAACAGTTTGGAAGTTCCTCAAAAAAACGAAAACTAGAGCTATCATACCATCCAGCATTCATCCTACTGCTGGGTATATATCCAAAGAAAAGAGAATCAGTATATTGAAAAGACATGTTTGTTGCAGCACTGTTTGAAATAGCCAAAATTTGGAAGCAACCTAAGTGTCCATGAACAGATGAATGGAAAAAGTAAGTGTTGTACATATACACAATGAATTACCATTCAATCATAAAAAAGAATGAGATCCTGTTATTTGCCACAACATGGATGGAATTGGAGGTCATTATGTTATGTGAAATAAGCCCGGCACAGAAAGAGAAATATCACGTGTTCTTACTTATTTGTGATACCTAAAGTTCAAAACAATTGAAATCATGGAGACAGAAAATAAAAGGATGGTTACTAGAAGCTGGGATGGATAGTTACAGTAAGAAAAGAATCACGACTTCTAAGGGCAACCCCTCCACTTGTACCGTACATATCAATGCCTCAAACTTTCTCATAAGCTATACTCCTACAATTATCCTCCCTTTCAGTTGCATCATCAGTTTCTTCATCTCTACATATCATTCTCATTATCATAAAATATCTTACATCTTTAGAAGACATCTGCTTTCTAGGCCAGGTGTGGTGGTTCACACCTGCAATCCCACCACTTTGGGAAGGCAAGGCGGGCAGATCACTTGAGGTCAGGAGTTAGAGATCAACCTGACCAACACAGTGAAATCCCATCTCCACTAAAAATACAAAAATTAGCCAGTTGTGGTGATGCATGCATGTAATACCACCTACTTGGGAAGCTGAGGCAGGAGAATTGCTTGAACCCGAAAGGTGGAAGTTGTAGTGTACCGAGATTATACTACTGCACTCCAGCCTGGGCAACAGAGCGGGACTCTACCTCAAAAAGGAAAAAAAAATAAGACATCCACTTTCTTGTTCCCACTACCTTCTCCTTCTAATCCCTATCTCACTCTCCAACTCAAAGATTCTTGAATGGATTGTTGTTACATACTGTCTATAATCTCTTTCCATTATCTCAAAATGACACCAATTAGGCTTTCAAACCCAACACTCCAGTGAAATTGCTCTTGTAAAGTTCTCACTTTCTTTCATATGGCCAAATTTAATTCTCCTCTTGCTCAACCTGCTAACACAATTTAACACAATTTTCCACTACCTTCTCATTAAATGACTCCCCTCTTAGCTTCTGTGACACCATGCTCTCATGGATTTCCTTCTACACCACTAACTTTTCTTTCTCTAACTCTTTTGCTATTTCTGCTTTCTCCACTCAACTTCTAAATATCAAGTAGCCCAGGCCCCTTCCTTGGCCCTCTTTTCTTCTCTGGCTATACTCTCCATCTAAGTAATCAAATCTACACCCATGGATTTAAACTAAACACCATCTCTCTGCAGATGACTCTCAAATTGAAATCTTTAACTAAGACCTTTCTCCTGAGCTCCAAACAGCCTCCCTGACATATTTTACTTGCAACTGAGTCCCATTCTATCATTCTCTATCTACTGTTAATTGACCAGATATACTCTGGTTTTATACACAATTAACTTTCCCCTACACCATGGATGTTATTCTCCAAGTTATTTCTTCTTCACATGCTATATCCCATGTGGAATGCCCTTCCCATCTATCTATCACTATAACAACTAGTGTTTCCCAAACCTGGCTGCATCAGAATAACTGGAGAAGCTTCTCGGGCCCCACCCTAGGAATTTTGAGTCAAAAGATTGAGCCTGGGTGCCAGTAATTTCTCTCAGTAAGCATGTTCTGTGATTTTACTACACATTCCAGGTGGAGAAAGCATAACCCTAGAAAAACCTTTACTGTGCACAAATGTTACCTTCTCTGTGAATACTTGCCAGACGCCTGGAGACACAATTCAGTACTTCTTTCCCTATGCTCCAACAGCATTTTATACTTAATTCTCTTGTAACTTGTATTGTGCTTTTTAAATAATTGGCCCTTTTGTCTACCTCTCTGTACTCCACTTCATCAGCTCCTTGAGGACAGGGACTGTGCTTTTAATCTCTGTATATTCATAGAGTAACACAACATCTGACACATACTCACTGAATGATGAATAAATTATTTCAGGATCCAAGAACATATCAAGTTTATGAAGACAGAGTTCTGAGAATCTTCTCTAACTGGCAGTAGGTACATCATACACCCAATTCTCTACTTTATATCTCTACTGTTTTATAGGCATCTCAATTTAACATGGCTTAAAGAGGACTCTACAAACATTGCCACTGAACTTTGTTCTCTCCAGTCTTTTCCATCTCCTTAAATGGCAGCTTCATAAGCCCATTTGCTCCAAATACAACTTAGTTCCTTTCTAAACCTAATTCACGCCCCCCCCCCATTCAATCCATCAACTCTATTCATTCAACATAACTTTATTCTCACTGAGATAAGTGATTCTATTGGAGTTGCAGCCCCTTTCACCAACATTCTTCACCTGGAAAGAAAGGCTGAGGGAGCACCTTTCAAAGACTTTAGTTGGTTTTCCTTCATCAATCTAAATCTAATATAAGAGAAAGAAAAGTACAAAGTAGAATCTTCTGGGCCCTAGGAAGTACAAAATAAAGCTAGGCAGGTGAACAGGACCCATAATAGATGCAATCTCATCCTCCTCCAATCTTTTTATTTTATTAAGGTAAAATTCACATAATATAAAATTAACCATTTTAAAGTTTACAACGTGGTGGCATTTAGTTAATTCATAGGGTTGTGCAATCACCACTTATATCAAGTTTGAAAACATTTTGTTACCCTCAAAACATACTCCTGCATTCATTTAAGCAAGTATATCCAATTTCTTACCACTTGCACACCCTGATGACCACCAGTCTTCTTTCTGTCTTTATGGATTTACCTATTGTGGATATTTTATATAAATAAAATAATACAACATATGACTTTGCTCTTCTTTCACTTGGCATAATGCTTTCAAGGTTCATACATGTTTTAGCTGGTATCAATGCTTCAGTTCATTTTATAGCTAATAATATTTCATTATATGAATATACCATATTTATTCACTCATTTACCCATTAATAAACATTTGGGTCATCTTTCACTTTTAATTGATATGAACTAGTGTACAAGTATTTGAGTGCTTGTGTTTAATTCTTGTGGACATATACCTAGGAGTGAAATTGCTGAGTCATATGGTAATCATGTTTAAATTTTTGTGAAATCAGCATGCTGTTTTCCACAGTAATTGAACCATTTGACATTCTTACCAGCAACGTATGAGTTCCAATTTCTCCACATCCTCACCAGCACCTATTTTCCTTTTTTTCAAATTATAGCCAACCTAGTTGGTGTGATGTGACATCTCATTGTGGTTTTGATTTGCATTTCCCTGATAACTAGTGCTATGAAGCATCTTTTCATGTTCTTGTTGGCCATTTACAGATTTTCTTTGGAGAAATATTTGGTCAAGTCCTTTGCCAATTTTAATTGAGTTGTTTACCTTTCTGTTGTTGAATTCTAAGAATTCTTTATATATCCTCAATACTAGACCCTTATCAGATATGCGATTTGAAAAATTTTCCTCCCATTCTGTCAGTTATCTTTTCATTGTGTTGAAAATATTCTGTTCTTAACACCGCATGTTCTCACTGATAGGTGGGAACTGAACAATGAGATCACTTGGACTCGGGAAGGGGAACATCACACACCGGGGCCTATCATGGGGGGGGGGAGGGGGGAGGGATTGCATTGGGAGTTATACCTGATGTAAATGACGAGTTGATGGGTGCTGATGAGTTGATGGGTGCAGCACACCAACATGGCACAAGTATACATATGTAACAAACCTGGACGTTATGCACATGTACCCTAGAACTTAAAGTATAATAATAATAAAAAATAAATTAATTTTAAAAAATAAAATAAAAATAAAATAAAAGAAAAAGAAAATATTCTTTGATGCACAGAAGTTTTAATTTTGAAGCAGTACAATTTATTTATTTTTTGTTCTTTTTGCTTTTGGTGTCATACCTAATAATTCATTGCCAAATACAAGGTCATAAAGATTTACTTCTATATTTTCTTCTAAGAGATTGTGATGGTTAATTTTATGTGTCAACCTGGCTGGGCCACAGTGCCAGGATGTGTGGTAAAACATTATTCTGGATGTTTCTTTATGAGTGTTTTTGGATGAAGTTAGCATTTAAATTGATGGGCTTTAAGTAAAGCAGATTGCCCTCTATAATGTGAGTGGGCTCATTCAATGAGTTAAAAGACTGAATAGAACAAAAGGCTAACCTCTTCTGAGCAGGAGGAAATTCTGCAACAGACATACATCGGACTTGAACTGCAACACCGGCTCTTTCTTGAGTCTCCAATCTGATGGTCTTTGGTCTTGAACTGAAACATTAGCTCTTCCCTGAGTATCCAGCTTGCCGGTCTACCCTTCAAATTTTGGACTTGGGAGCCTCCATTATTACATGAACCAATTTTTAAAAACAATTTTTTTCTGTATATGTACACATATTCTATTAGTTCTGTTTCTCTGGTAAATCCTGACTAATACAAAAGTATATACAGAGGTTTGGCTCTTAAATTTAGATTGTTGATTTGTTTTTAGTTAATTTTGGTATGTAGTATGAGTTAACCCTCCAACTTCATTCTTTTTTATGTGGGTAGCAAGTTATCCCAGCACCATTGGTTGAAGAGACTCTTCTTTCTCCATTGAATGACCTTGGAATCTTTGTCAAAAATCATTTGGCCATTGATATATGGGCATATTTCTGGACTCTCAATTCTATTCCATTTGTCTATATGTCTGTCTGTATGCCAATATGATACTGTTTTGATCATCGTAGTTTTTTAGTAAGTCTGAAAATAAGAAGTATGGGTCCTCCAACTTTATTCTTTTATTTTCAATATTGTTTGGAATTTCTACAGCCACTGCAATTCCATATCAATTTGAGAACTGGTTTTTCCATTTCTGTAAAAAACAAAAAGGATATTGGAATTTCAATAAAGATAACATTGAATCTTTAGATCACTTTCAGTGGTACTGCCAACCTAATAATGTTAAGTATTCCAATACATAAATACTGGATATATCTCCATTTATTTAGAACTTGTTAAATTCCTCTCAGCAGTGTTTTGCAGTTTTTAGTTTACAAGTCTTTTATCTGCTTGGTGAAATTTATTCCTAGGTATTTTATTCTTTTGAATGCTGTTATAAATTAATTTTTTTCCTTATTTTTGTTTTAGAATTTCTCACTGTAAGTGTATAAAATACATCAAATCTTTGTGTGTTTATTGACTCCTACAACTTTATTGAATTTATTAGCTCTAATAACTTTTTTGTAGATTCTTTAAGATTTTCTATGTATAAGATCATAACATCTACAAACAAAATAGATTTATTTCTTCCTTTCCAATTTGAATGATTGCATTTTTCATTTGTGATTGATCTGGCTAGGTCTTCCAGGTACTTGAATTAAAATGGTAAAAATAGACATGCATGTATTGTTCCTAATTTTAGAGAGGAAGCTTTCAATCCTTCATATTGAGTGTGATGTTAGTTGTGAATTTCTCATGAAGACCCTTTATCTTGTTGAGGAAGTTCCCTTCTATTTCTAATTTGTTATGTGTTTTTATCATAAAAAGGTGATGGGTGTTTCCAAGAGCTTTTTCTTCATCAGTAGAGTTCACTGTATGTGGCTTTTCCCATTAATTCTACTTTCGTACTGTATGACATTGATTGTTTTTTATATTATGAGCCACCCTTGAATTTCTGGAATGAATCCCTTTGATCACGATATATATAATTCCTTTAATATACTGCTTAATTTGTTACAATTTTGTTGAGGATTTTTACATCTGCATTTATAAAATATTTGTCTGGGTTTTCATGTGATATTTTTGTCTGGCTTTGATATCAGGGTCATGCTGGCCTAATGGAATTAGTTAAGGAGTGTTTTCTTCTCTTCTAATTTTTGAAAAAATTGAGAAGGATGAGTCATAATTCCTCTTTAAATGATTGGTAGCATTCTTAAGTGAAGTGATATGGTCTTGGTTTTTTTTGTTGTTGTTGTTAGGATGCTTTTGATTAAGGATTTCATCTCTTATGAGTCTGTTTCAATTCCCTATTTCTTCTTGAATTAATTTTGATATTTTGTGTGTTTCTCTAAATTTTTTCATTTCATCTATGCTATCTAGTTTGTTGGTATACAATTGCTTATATAATACTATACTCTCATAATCCTTTTTATTTCTGTAACTTTAGCAGTAAAGTCCCCAAGTTAAATTCTGGTTTTAATAACTTGAGTCTACTTAAGTTTTAGTTAATATAGCTCAAGATTTTTCCATTTATAGATCTTTTCAAATAACCAATTCTGATTTTATTATTTTTATCCATTGTTTTTCTGTTTATTTCACTTATCTCTGCTGTAATCTTTATTTCCTTCCTTTCATTGTATTTGAGGTTTTTTCCTTTTTCTAGTACTTTATGACATAAAGTTGTTTGAGTTTTGTTGATTAAGTTGATTTTTTAATTGTCAAATAATATGATATGTTTATTGTATACAATGTGATGTTTTGAAATATGTATATACTGTAAAATGGCTAAATTGAGCACTTAACATATATGTTACCTGACATGCCTGTCATTTTTTTGTGAGGTAAACACTTAAAATTCTTTTAGCAATTTTCAGCAATACAATATATTGTTATTAACTATAGTTGCCATATTGTGCAATAAATATCTTGAATTTAACCTTCCTATCTAACTAGAATTTTGTTTCTTGTGATCAACATCTCCCACACTTGCCAACCCTGGAATGTCAAAGCCCATGCTGACTACAATTTTTTTATCTTAAATTTTTATGGTTACATAATATGTGTACACATTTATAAAATATTTGTAATATTTTATATGTGCATACAATTCAATGATCAATTTAGTGTGTTTAGGGTATCCATCACCTTGAATTTTTATCATTCTCTGCTTTGGGAACATTTCAAGTCCTCTCTTCTACCTCTTTTGAAATATACAATCCATTGTTGTTAACTATAGTCACTCTTATCTGCTATTGAACATTTGAACTCATTCTTTCTATCTAACTATATGTTTCTACCCATTAATCAACTTATCTTCATCCTTCTAACCCACACACACTTCTCAGACGCTAGTATCTATTTTTCAACTCCCTGCCTCCATTAGATTAACTTTTTCATCTCCTACATAAGAGTGAGAACATGCAGTATTTGTCTTTTTGTGCCTGTCCTATTTCACTTAGCATAATGACCTAGAGTACCATCCATATTGCTGCAAATGACATGATTTTATTTTTCCCATTGTGCAAATGTACCACTTTTTTATCCATTCATTGACAGGTACTTAGGTTGATTCCATATTTTGGGTATTGTGAATAGTGATGCAATAAACATAAGAATGCAGATATCTCTTCAACACACTGATTTCTTTTCTTTTGGATGTATGCCTGGTGGTGGGGATTACTGAATCACATAGCAGTTCTTATATAGGTCATGTAATAATTCTTTGTCCTTGATTTTTGACAGTTTGATTTTAATATGTCTTGGGGTAGTATTATTTGGATTGGATCTGATTGGTGACTTCTTCCTTACTTGGGTATTTACGTCTTTCCCCCAGATTGGAGAGTTTTCTGCTATTACTTCTTTAAATAACCTTTTAATCCCTTTGTCTTTCTCTACTCCCTGTGGAAGCCCAATGACCTGAAGCCTGGGGCTCTGTGGGCAGATGTGGCTCTAGGGTGGTCTGAAACCTGAGGTGATCCTGGAGCCTGGAACCACAAGCTGGCCTGGCAATAGGTGTGCCTAAAGCCTGTGTCTGCAAGGGTCAGAGGTCAGGCTTAAAGCTGAGGGTTACTGGTGCTGGCCCAGTGCCTTGGCCAGTCCAGAGCCTAGGGGTACTGGGGTTATCTTGGGGCAGCACAAAGTCCTAGCTCACCACGCAGGTCTGGAGCCTAGGGCTACAGAATCCCACCTGGTGCTATGGCAGGCCTAGAGAATAAGTCCTAGAGCGCTGGCCTGGAGTGTGGGGCTGTGGGATCCTGCTGGATGCTGAATTTTACTGGATGGGCCTCTTACTGGGGTCAAGGCAATGTTCTGTGCTCACTTCCTTCTCCTTTCCCCAAACAGAGGGTATCTCTGTCCACAATGTGCCACCTGGGATTGGGGGTGGGGTGATGCAGTTAATATAAAACTGTCCATCCTATTCTTTTCAATGCATCATTTCTTTTTCTATTTCTTTTTCTTTTTTTTTCAAATGGAGTCTCGCTCTTCTTGCCCAGGCTGGAGTGAAATGGTGCAGTGTTGGCTCACTGCAAACTCCATCTCTTGGGTTCAAGTGATCCTCCTGCCCCAGCCTCCCAAGTAGCTGGGATTACAAGCACCCGCAACCACACTCAGCTAATTTTTGTATTTTTAGTAGAGACAAGGTTTCACTGTGTAGGCCAGGCTGGTCTCGAACTCCTGACCTCAAGTGATCCACCTGCCTTGGCCTCCCAAAGTGCTAGGATTACAGGAATGAGCCACTGCACCCCACCCATCCTTTCTTATTTCTGTGCTATATCCAGGTACTATAATCTTTCACCTAGTTTCCTTAGCTCTTGTGAAGGAAGGTTTGTTGTTGTTGTTGTTGTTGTTGTTGTTGTTGTTGTTTTGTGCATGGATGATTTTTCAAATTGATGTTTCTGAGAGGGGATGAGCGCCGGAAAGTCCTACTCTACCATCTTGCTGACACAAAGTTTTTATTTCTTTTTTAATGTAGGCATCTACAACTATGGATTTTCCTCTAAGGACTGCTTTCACTGTATCCTATAAGTTTTGTTATGTTGAGTTTTTATTGTCATTTGTCTCAAAGTATTTGTGTTTCCCTTGTGATTTCCTCATTGAACCATTGATTATTTGTGGATGTGTTAACTTCTACATATTTGTGAATTTCAGAAATGTTCTTCCATTATTGATATCTAATTTCACTCCATTGTGGTTGGTGGTATTTCAATTTTTTAAATTCATTCAGATTTATTTTGTGGCCTAACATATGGCCTATCCAGAAGAATGCTACATGTGAAGTTGAGGAAAACATGTATTTCAGTATTGTTGAGGAGAATGTCCTGTATGTGTCTGTTAGGTCTAGTTGGCTTACAGTGTTGTCCGAGTCCTCTATTTTTTTAATCTTTTGTCTAGTTATTCTGTTCATTATTGAAATTGGGATATTAAAGTCTTCAAATATTATTATAGAAGTGTCTTTTTCACCCTCCAGTTCAATCAGCTTGTTTTATATATTTTATTTTCGTGCTTGATTTTTTGTGTGCATATGTTTATAATTATTGTATGTCCTTGGTGGATTGATCTATCTATCTATCTATCTATCTATCTATCTATCTATCTATCTATCTATCTATCATGTATCTATCATCTATCATCTATGCACCTATTTTTTTTTATCTAACAGTTTTTGATCTGAGTCTACTTTTCAGATGTTAGTAAAGCCATCCCAACTCTCACTTTGTTACTATTTATATGAAATATCATTTTGATTTTTTTCACTTTTAATGTATTTGTGCCTTTTAATCTAAAGTGAGTCTCTTAATTTATCACCATAAAAATGGAAACTATAGGAGGTGATGGACATGCTTATTAGTTTGATATTGGTAATCATTTCACAATGTATACGTATATTAAAACATCACATCGTACACCTCTTTGTCCACCTCTTTGAGACCCTGTACATCTCTTTGAGACTCTGCTTTTCATTTTTCTGAGTGTATATCCAAAAGTGGAATTGCTGAATCATATGGTAAAATTTTAAAATATTTTTTAAAAATCACCATACTGTTTCTCATACTGGTTACACCATGTTACATTTCAGTCTACAGTGCACAAGGGTTCCAATTTGTTCACATCCTCACCACCACTTGTTTTCTGCTTTGTTTTCAAGAGAGTGGCTGTATTATTCAGATAGATAGATACATACATACATGCATACATACATACATACATACCTAGAGAGATGATTGGTTCTGTTTCTCTGGAGATCCCTGAATTTTATATACAATTAAAATTCTATTAATTTTGTATATTATATAATCATATATTATATAATTTGTATATTATTTGTATATAATTATATACGTTCGTATATATATAAGTTTGTATATAATTATATAAACTTATAGTCTCCAACTCCCAAGCGCCAGCGACACAGAACCGGTGATTTCTGCATTTTCAGCTGAGGTACTGGGCTCATCTCACTGGGAGTGGAGCCGATCCCGTGCTGGTCAGCTGCAGCGACAGCAAGGCTACCAAGCTTGAAGTGACGCTCGCCTCACCTGGGAAGCTCAGGGGAAAGGAATCCTTTTCTAGCCAGAGGAACTGAGACACACAACACCTGGAAAATCGGGTAACTCCCACCCCAATATTGCGCTTTTAAGCAAACAGGCACACCAGGAGATCTTGTCCCACACACCTGGCGGGAGGTCCCCGCCCGCAGGCCTCCCTCATTGCTAACACAACAGTCTGTGATCTACGGCAAGGCAGCAGGGATGGGGAGGGTAGCCACGCCATTGAGGCTTAAGTAGGTAAACAAAGCTGCTGGGAAGCTCCAACTGGGTGGGAGCTCACAGCAGCTCAAAGGAAACCTGCCTGTCTCTGTAGACTCCACCTCTGGGGACAGGGGCACAGCTACCACAAGCAACAACAACAACAACAACAAAGCAGCAGGAAACCTCTGCAGACGCAAACGACTCTGTCTGACAGCTTTGAGAGAGCAGTGGATCTCCCAACACGGAGGCTGAGATCTGAGAAGGGACAGACTGCCTGCTCAAGTGGGTCCCTGACCCCTGAGTGACAGCCTAACTGGAGACATCCCCGGGGAACTTGATCTGACACCCCACACCTCACAGGGTGGAGTACACCCCTGAGGAGGGCTTCCAAAGCAAGAATCCAATTGGGTACACTCGCTGTTCAGAAATATTCTATCTTCTGCGGCCTCTGCTGCTGATGCAGGCAAACAGGGTCAGGAGTGGACCTCAAGCAATCTCCAACAGACCTACAGCTGAGGGGTCCTGACTGTTAGAAGGAAAACTATCGAACAGGAAGGACACCTACACCAAAAACCCCATCAGTACATCACCATCATCAAAGACCAGAGGCAGATAAAACCACAAAGATGGGGAAAAAGCAGGGCAGAAAAGCTGGAAATTCAAAAAATAGAGCACATCTCCCCGGCAAGGGAGGCGGGCTCATGCATGTATGGATCAAAGCTGGGCCGGAGAATGACTTTGATGAGATGAGAGAAGAAGGCTTCCAGTCCATCAAATTTCTCAGAGCTAAAGGAGGAATTACATACCCAGCTCAAAGGAAACTAAAATCTTGAAAAAAAAAGTGGAAGAATTGACGGCTAGACTAATTAATGCAGAGAAGGTCATAAAGCAGAAATGAAAGATGAAAACCATGACCGCGAGAAATCGTGACAAATGCACAAGCTTCATTAACCGACTCATCAGCTGGAAGAAAGAGTATCAGCGATTGAGGATCAAATGAAATGAAATGAAGTGAGAAAGAGAAACAAAAAAAAAAGAAGAAAAAGAAATGAACAAAGCCTGCAAGAGTATGGGATTATGTAAAAAGGCCAATCTACGTCTGATTGGGGTGCCTGAAAGTGAGAGGGAAAATGGAACCAAGTTGGAAAACACTCTTCAGGATAGCCAGGAGAACTTAACCTAAAGGAGGGCAGGCCAGCAATTCAAATCCAGGAAATACAGAGAGCACCACAAGATGCTCCTCGAGAGAACTAGCTCCAAGACACATAATTGCCAGATTCTGAAAGTTGAAATGAAGGAAAATCTTAAGGGCAGCCAAGAGAGAAAGGTCAGGTTACCCACAAGGGAAGCCCATCAGACTCTGTAGATCTCGGCAGAAACTCCAAGCCAGAAGAAGAGAGTGGGGGCCAATATTCAACATTCTTAAAGAAAAGAATTTTCAACCCAGAATTTCATATCAGCCAAACTCAGTTTCATAAGTGAAGGAGAAATAAAATCCTTTACAGATAAGCAAATGCTTAGAAATTTTGTCACCACTAGGCCTGCCTTACAAGAGACCCTGAAGGAAGCACTCAGCATGGAAAAGGAACAACCGGTACCAGCCATTGCAAAAACATGCCAAAATGTAAAGACCATCGAGGCTAGGAAGAAACTGCATCAACTAACGAGCAGAAATAACCAGTTAATATCATAATGGCAGGATCAAGTTCACACATAACAATCTTAACCTTAAATGTAAATGGACTAAATGCTCAATGAAAAGACACAGACTGGCAAACTGGATAAAGAGTCAAGACCCATCAGTCTGCTGTATTCAGGAGCCCATCTCACCGCAGAGACATACATAGGCTCAAAATAAAGGGATGGAGGAAGATTTACCAAGCAAAGGAGAACAAAAAAGCAAGGGTTGCAATCCTAGTCTCTGATAAAACAGACTTTAAACCATCAAAAGATCCAAAAGAGACAAAGAAGGCCATTACATAATGAGTAAAAGGGATCAATTCAACAGGAAGAGCTAACTATCCTAAATATATATGCACCCAATACAGGAGCACCAGATTCATAAAGCAAGTCCTTAGACTTACAAGAGACTTAGACTCATACAATTATAATGGGAGCTTCAGCACTCCACTGTCAACATTAGACAGATCAACAAGACAGAAAGTGAACAAGGATATCCAGGAATTGAACTCATCTCTGCAGCAAGCAGACCTAATGAACATCTATAGAACTCTCCACCCCAAATCAAGCGAGAATATACATTTCTTCTCAGCACCACATCATACTTATTTAAAATTGACCATATAATTTAGATAAAAGCACTCCTCAGCAAATGTACAAGAACAGAAATTATAACAAACTGTCTCTCAGACCACAGTGCAATCAAGCTAGAACTCAGGACTAAGAAGCTCGAAATCCAAGCAACAACTACATGGAAACTGAACAACCTGCTCCTGAATGACTACTGGGTACATACTTGAAATGAAGGCAGAAATAAGATGTTCTTTGAAACCAATGAGAACAAAGATACAACATACCAGAATCTGGGACACATTTAAAGCAGTGTGTAGAAATTTATAGCACTAAATGACTACAAAGAAAGCAGGAAAGATCTAAGAATTGACACTCCTAACATAAAATTAAAAGAACTAGAAGCAAGAGCAAACACATTAAGCTAGCAGAAGGCAAGAAATAGCTAAAAGATCAGAGCAGAACTGAAGGAGATAGAGACACAAAAAACCCTCCAAAAATCGATGAATCAGGAGGTTGGTTTTGAAAAAGATCAACAAAATTGACAGACCACTATGAAGACTAATAAAGAAGAAAAAGAGAAGAATCAATTGTATAATTAAAATGACCAAGGGAATATCACCACCGACCCCACAGAGAAATACAAGCCTTCACCATCAGAGAATACTAGCAAGCACCTCTACACCAAATAAACTGGAAAACCTAGAAGAAATGGATAATTTCCTGGACACTTACACTCTTCCAAGACTAAACCGGGAAGAAGTTGAATCCCTGAATAGACCAATAGTAGGCTCTGAAATTGCGGCAATAATTAATAGCCTACCAACCAAAAAAGTCCAGGACCAGATGGATTCACAGCTGAATTCTATCAGAGGTATAGGAGGAGCCGGTACCATTCCTTCACAAACTATTCCAATCAAGAGAAAAAGAGAATCCTCCTAACTCATTATGTGGCCAACATCATCCTGATACCAAAGCCTGGCAGAGACACAACAAAAAAGAATTTTAGACCCAATATCACAGTGAACATCGATGCAAAAATCCTCAATAAAATACTGGCAAGCCAAGATTCAACAACACATCAAAAAGCTTATCCACCATGATCAAATGGGCTTCATCCCTGGGATGCAAGGCTGGTTCAACGATAGCAAATCAATAAACATAATCCAGCATATAAACAGAACCAAAGACAAGAACCACATGATCATCTCAATGGAGTCTGAAAAGGCTTTTGATAAAATTCAACAGCCCTTCATGCTAAAAAGCAGCTCAATAAATTCGGTATTGATGGAATAATAATAAGGCTATTTGAAGACCAAACCCACAGCCAATATCATACTGAATGGGCAAAACTGGAAAATTCCCTTTTGAAAGCTGGCACAAGACAGGGATGCCTCTCTCACCACTCCTATTCAACATAGTGTTGGAAGTTTTGGCTAAGGCAGGTGGTGAAAGTAAATTTCAGGTTGGAAGAGAAGTCAGAAATTGTCCCTGTTTGCAGATGACATGATTGTATGTTAGAAACCCCATTGTCTCAGCCCAAATCTCCTTAAGCTGATAACCTTCAGCAAAGTCTCGGGATACAAAAATTAATGTACCAAAAATCACAAAAGCATTCTTATACACCAATAACAGACAAACACAGAGGCAAATCATGAATGAACTTCCATTCACAATTCCTTCAAGAGAATCAAATACCTAGGAATCAACTTACAAAGGGATGTAAAGGACCTCTTCAAGGAGAACTACAAACCACTGCTCAGTGAAATAAAAGAGGACACAAACAAATGGAAGAACATACCATGCTCTCATGGATAGGAAGAATCAATATGCTCGTGAAAATGGCCATACTGCCCAAGGTAATTTATAGATTCAGTATCCCCATCAAGCTACCAATGAGTTTCTTCACAGAATTGGAAAAGACTACTTTAAAGGTCATATGGAACCAAAAAAAGAGCCCGCATCTCCAAAGACAAATCCCTAAGTCAAAAAAGAGAACAAAGCTGGAGGCATCACGCTTCCACCTGAGCTTCAAAACTATACTTCTGGGGCTACAATGAAACAAAACAATATGGTACTGGTACCAAAACAGAGATATAGACCAATGGAACAGAACAAATCAGAAATAATACCACACATCTACAACCATCTGATCTTTGACAAACCTGAAAAACAAAAGAAATGGGAAAAGGATTCCTATTTAATAAATAGTGCTAGAAAATTGGCTAGCCATAAGTAGAAAGCTGAAACTGGATCCTTTCCTTACTCCTTATACGAAAATTAAATTCAAAGATGGATTAGAGACTTAAATGTTAGACCTAATACATAAAAATCCTAGAGAAAACCTAGGTAGTACCATTCAGGACATAGGCATGGGCAAAAAGAAGACTGTATCCTAAAACACCAAAAGCAACGGCAGCAAAAGCTAAAATTGACAAATGGGATCTCATTAAACTAAAGAGCTTCTGCACAGCCACAAAAGAAACTACCATCAGAGTGAACAGGCAACCTACAGAATGGGAGAACATTTTTTGCAATCTACTCATCTGACAAAGGGTATGTCAGAACCTACAAAGAACTCAAACAAATTGACAAGAAAAACAAACAACCCCATCAAAGTGGGCAGGATATGAACAGACATTTCTCAAAGAGACATTCATACAGCCAACAGACATATGAAAAAATGCTCATCATCACTGGCCATCAGAGAAATGCAAATCAAAACCACAATGAGATACCATCTCGCACCAGTTAGAATGGCGATCATTAAAAGTCAGGAAACAACGGGTACTGGAGGATGTGGGAGAAATAGGAACACTTTTACACTGTTGGTGGGATTGTAAACTAAGTTCAAACATTATGGAAAACAGTATGGCGATACCTCAAGGATCTAGAACTAGATGTACCATATGACCCAACCATCCATTACTGGGGATATACCCAAGGGTTATAAATTATGCTGCTATGAAGACACATGCACACGTATGTTTTATTGCAGCACTATTCCTAATAGCAAAGACTTGGGAATCAACCCAAATGTCCATCCAGTGACAGATTGGATTAAGAAAATGCTTTATATACATATGGAATATATACAGCCATAAAAAAGGATGAGTTTGCGTCCTTTGTAGGGACATGGATGCAGCTGGAAACCATCATTCTTGGCAAACTATCACAAGAACAGAAAACCAAACACCGCATGTTCTCACTCCTTAGGTGGGAACTGAACAATGAGATCACTTGGACTCCAGGAAGGGGAACATCACACGGGGCCTATCATGGGGAGGGGAGGGTGGAGGGATTGCATTGGGAGTTATACCTGATGTAAATGACGAGTTGATAAGGTGCAGCAGACCAACATGGCACAAGTGTACATATGTAACAAACCTCCATGTTAGCCACATGTACCTACAACAAATATAATAACAATAAATAAATTTTAAAAACTTATATAATTATATAATATATAATATATAAAATTATATATATTATGTATATTATATAATATATTACATAATTATATAAACATATATATAATTATATAATATATAAAATTATATATTATATATGAGTTATTTATTTGTTTATTTATATATGATTTATTATAAGATCATAAGGAATTAGCTCATGCAATTATGGATGGCCAGTCCCAAGATCTACAGGCTACATCAGCAATCTGCAGACTCAGAAGAGCCAATAGTTTAGTTCCAGTCTAAAGGCTGGCAGACTCTAGACCCAGCAATATCCAGTGTTTTACTTCAATTCTGAAGAAGGAATAAAATAATTGTCTCAGTTAGAAGTCCATCAGGCAGAAAGAATTCACTCTTACTCAGCGCAGAGTCTGCCTTTTTGTTCTATTCAGGTCTTCAATTAAGTGTATGAGGTTCCTCACATTACTGAGGACAATCTTCTTTACTCAGTCTACTGGTTGAAATGCTACCTTCATCTAAAAACACCTTCACAGAAACACAGAATACTGTTTGACCAAATATCTGGTTTCCCTGTTGCCCAGTTACCAAATATGGTTAACTAGCATAGTAGCCATCCTAATGGGTGTCATGTGGTATCCATTTACTTTTAAAGTGATTACTCATAAGGAAGGAATTCTGCCTATTTCTTATTAGTTTTCTATATGTTTTATATCTTTCTTTCTCCTCATTTCCTCCATTACTACCTCCTTTTGTATTTCATTGTAGAGTCCCATTTGATTCCTTTCTCATTTACTTTAGTGCATATTTTAGTTATTTTCTTAACAATTGCCTTGGGGGTTACAATTATTTTTGTACTATATAATATATGTGTAATATATAATATAACAAATAAATATACAATTAGATTTATAACAATATATTTTGAATTAATATCACCTTTGCTTTAATTGCATACAAAAACTCTGCTCCTATAGAGCTCCATTCCTCTTCTTGCAATGTTGTCATAAAAAGTTTTTACCCTTTTTACATTGGTTGTCCATTAACATACATTGATAATTATTATTTTATGCATTTATCTTTAAAACCATTATGTGCCTGAAATCCCAGCACTTAGGGAGGCTGAAGCAGGGGATCGCTTGAGTTCAGGAGTTTGAGAAAAGCCTGAGGAACACAGTAACACCCCATCTCTACAATTTTTTAAAAATAGCTGGGCATGATGATGTATGCCCATAGCCCCAGCTACTTGGGAAACTGAGGTAGGAGCATCTCTTGAAGGGTGACAGAGTAAGACCCTGTCTCAAAAAAAGTCATATGTGAGAAAAAGCAGCATTACAAACCAATAATGCAATAATACTATATATTACAATAGTACTTTTATGTTTACCTATGTAGCTATAATAATTTTACTCAATTTCTTGTATGTTTTCAAGTTATTATCCAGTATCCTCTCATTTCAGCCACAGAGACTCTCTTCAGCATTTCTTTTAGGGTAAGTGTACTAGTGACAGATTCCATCAGCTTTTGTTTATCTGGGATGTTTTAATTTCTTCTTCATTTTTTGAAGGAAAGTTTTGCTGTAAATGAAATTCTTGGTTCACATGTTTTTGTTTTTCCTTCAGCACTATAATTATGCTATCCCATTTCCTTCTGTCTTCCATGATTTCTCATAATATTGGTTGTTAATCTTATTGAGGATCCCTTTTATGTGATAAGTTCTTCTCTGTTGCTGCTTTTAAGATTCTGTGTGTCAGCCAGGCATGGGAGCTCATGCCTGTAATCCCAGCTCTTTGGGAGGCTGAGGTAGATGAATCATTTGAGCCCAGGAGTTTGAGACCAGCCTGAGCAACATAGGGAGACCCTGTCTCTACAAAAAAAAAAAAAAAAAATACAAAAATACAAAAATTACCTGGGCATGATTGTGCATGCCTGTAGTCCCAGCTACTTGGGAGGATGAAGTAGGGGGATAATCTGAGCCCAGAAAAGTGGAGGCTGCAGTTTGCCATGATTACAGCTATTGCACTCCAGCCTGTGCAAGAGAGTAATACTCTGTCTCAAAAAGAAAAATAAATTCAATGTGTCTTGGTGTATGTATATTAGTTTGCTGCAAAAGTAATTGTGGTTTTAGATCATGAGCTTTAAATTACCATAACCAGGCTCAAACGCATCTCTACTAATGAAAATAGGAACCATTACAATCAACACATTTTTGCCAATGAGAAATAAGTTTGTTTATTCCTGTAAAAATCCATGCTTCAGGATCTGATCAACTCTTGGAAAGCATTTTCTGCATCCTACTGGTTTTGAATGTATTTTTCTCTGCCAAATGCTGTCGAGATGCTTGAAGAAGTGGCAGTCAGTTGGCAAGAGGTCAGGTGAATATGGTGGATGAAGCAGAACTTTGTAAACTAATTGGTTCGATTTTTGAAAGGTTGGTTGTGTGACATGGGTGTTGTTGTGGAGAAATATTGGGTCCTTTCTGTTGACCAACGCCAGCTGCAGGTGCTGCAGTTTTTGGTGCGTCTCATTGAATTGCTGAACATACATCTCATATGTAATAGTTTTGCCAGAATTCAAGAAGCTATAGTAAATCAGACAGGCAGCAGACCACCAAAGAGTGATCGTGACTTTTTTTGTACAAGTTTGGCTTTGGGAATTGGTTTGGAGCTTTTTCTCAGCCCAACCACTGAGCTGGTCATCACCGGTTGTTGTATAAAATACACTTTATGTCACACACTACAATCTGATTGATAAATGGTTCACTGTTGTTGCATAGAATAAGAGAAGATGACACTTCTAAAGAACTTTTTTTTTTTTTTTGTGGATTTTCGTTCAGTTCATAAGGCATCCATTTACTGAGGATTTTCACTATTCCTGTTTTCCTCAAATGTCAAACTGCTGTAGAATGGCCAACGTTGAGTTCTTCATCAACTTGTCATGTAGTTGTAAGAGGATCAGCTTCAATAAGTGCTCCCAGTTGGTCATTGTCAACTTCCAATCGACAGCCACTGAGCTCCTCAACTTCAAGGTTTTTGTCTCCTTGTAAAACTTCTTGCGCCACCACTGTACCGTACATTTGTTAGAAGTTTCTGTGCCAAATCCATTGTTGATGTTGCAAGTTGTCTCCGCTGCTTTATGACCCAATTTTGAATCCAAATAATTGAATTACTCAAATTTGCTTTGTGTCTAACATCTTTTAAGTTGTCTAAAACAACCGTAAAATAAACAGCAAGTAATAAATAATTAGCAAAAAAATAAAGTGAGAAAAGCCCATTAAAATGATGTATAACATAACCGCATTTATTTAAGAATGTGTTCAAATATCAAACGGGAAATTCCAACAATGCAAAAACTGCAATTATGTTTTACACCAACCTAATTTTCTTTTTAATGTATCCTTCTTGAGATTCGTTGACTTTCTTGGAATGGTAGATTCATCACCTTTTTTTAAATTTGGGAAGGCTTTGGTCATTATTTCTTTTCTTTTCTTTTTTTTATTATACTTTAAGTTCTAGAGTACATGTGCACAACGTGCAGGTTTGTTACATATGTATACATGTGCCATGTTGGTGTGGTGCACCCATTAACTCCTCATTTACATTAGGTATATCTCCTAATGCTATCCCTCCCCCCTGCCCCCTCCCCATAATAGGACCCAGTGTGTGATGATCCCCTTCCTGTGTCCAACTGATCTCATTGTTCAATTCCCACCTATAAGTGAGAACATGCGGTATTTGGTTTTCTGTTCTTGTGATACTTTGCTGAGAATGATGGTTTCCAGCTGCATCCATGTCCCTACAAAGGACACAAATTCATCCCTTTTTATGGCTGCATAGTATTCCATGGTGTATATGTGCCACATTTTCTTAATCCAATCTGTCACTGATGGACATTTGGGTTGATTCCAAGTCTTTGCTACTGTGAATAGTGCCACAATAAACACGTGTGCATGTGTCTTTATAGCAGCATGATTTATAATCCTTTGGGTGTATACCCAGTAGTGGGATGGCTGGGTCAAACGTTTTTTCTAGTTCTAGAACCTTGAGGAATCGCCACACTGTTTTCCACAATGGTTGAACTCGTTTACAGTCTCACCAACAGTGTAAAAGTGTTCCTATTTCTCCACATCCTCTCCATCACCTGTTGTTTCCTGATTTCTTAATCATTGCCATTCTAACTGGTGTGAGATGGTATCTCATTGTGATTTTGATTTGCATTTCTCTAATGACAAGTGATGATGAGCATTTTTTCATGTGTCTGTTGGCTGTATGAATGTCTTCTTTAGAGAAATGTCTGTTCATATCCTTTGCCCACTTTTTGATGGGGTTGTTTGTTTTTTTTCTTGTAAATTTGATTGAGTTCCTTACAGGTTCTGGATATTAGCCCTTTGTCAGATGAGTAGATTGCAAACTTTTTCTCTCATTCTGTAGGTTGCCTGTTCACTCTGATGGTAGTTTCTTTTGCTGTGCAGAAGCTCTTTAGTTTAATTAGATCCCATTTGTCAATTTTGGCTTCTGTTACCATTGCTTATGGTGTTTTAGAAATGAAGTCCTTGCCCATGCCTATGGCCTGAATGGTATTACCTAGGTTTTCTTCTAGGATTTTTATGGTTTTAGGTCTAACATTTAAGTCTCTAATCCATCCTGAATTAATTTTCATAGAAGGCGTTAGGAAGGGATCCAGTTTCAGCTTTCTACTTATGGCTAGCCAATTTTCCCAGCACCATTTATTAAATGGGGAATCCTTTCCCCATTTCTTGTTTTTCTCAGGTTTGTCAAAGATCAGATGGCTGTAGATGTGTGGTATTATTTCTGAGGACTCTGTTCTGTTCCATTGGTCTATATCTCTGTTTTGGTACCAGTACCATGCTGTTTTGGTTACTGTAGACTTGTAGCATAAAGTCAGGTAGTGTGACACCTCCAGCTTTGTTCTTTTGGCTTAGGATTGTCTTGGCAATGTGGGGATTCAGTGAAGAAAGTCCTTGATAGCTTGACGGGGATGGCATTGAATCTATAAATTACCTTGGGCAGTATGGCCATTTTCACGATATTGATTCTTCCTATCCATGAGCACGGTATGTTCTTCCATTTTTTTGTGTCCTCTTTTATTTCACTGAGCAGTAGCTTGTAGTTCTCCTTGAAGAGGTCCTTTACATCCCTTGTAAGTTGGATTCCTAGGTATTTTATTATCTTTGAAGCTATTGTGAATGGGAGTTCTTTCATGATTTGGCTCTCTGTTTTTCTGTTACTGGTGTATAAGAATGCTTGTGATTTTTGGCCATTGATTTTGTATCCTAAGACGTTGCTGAAGTTTCTTATCAGCTTAAGGAGATTTTGGGCTGAGACAATGGGGTTTTCTAAATATACAATCATGTCATCTGCAAAGAGGGACAATTTAACTTCTTCTTTTCCTAACTGAATACCCTTGATTTATTTCTCTTGCCTGATTGCCCTTGCCAGAACTTCCAACACTATGTTGAATAGGAGTGGTGAGAGAGGGCATCCCTGTCTTGTGCCAGTTTTCAAAGGAAATGCTTCCAGTTTTTGCCCATTCAGTATGATACTGGCTGTCGGTTTGTCATAAATAGCTCTTATTATTTTGAGATATGTTCCATCAATACCCAGTTTACTGAGAGTTTTTATCATAAAGGGCTGTTGAATTTTGTCAAAGGCCTTTTCTGCATCAATTGAGATAATCATGTGGTTTTTGTCTTTGGTTCTGTTTTGTCTTTTGGTTCAGGATTTTTGCATCAATGTTCATCAGGGATATTGGTCTAAAATTCTCTATTTGTGTTCTGTCACTGCCAGGCTTTGGTATCAAGATGATATTGGCCTCATAAAATGAGTTAGGGAGGATTCCCTCCTTTTCTATTGATTGGAATAGTTTCAGAAGGAATGGTACCAGCTCCTCCTTGTACCTCTGGTAGAATTCAGCTGTGAATCCATCTGGTCCTAGACTTTTTTTGGTTGGTAGACTATTAATTATTGCCTCAATTTCAGAGCCTGCTATTGGTCTATTCAGGGATTCAACTTCTTCCTGGTTTAGTCTTGGGAGAGTGTAAGTGTCTAGGAAATTATCCATTTCTTCTAGATTTTCTAGTTTATTTCCATAGAGGCGTTTATAGTATTCTCTGATGATAGTTTGTATTTCTGTGGGGTCAGTGGTGATATCCCCTTTATCACTTTTTATTGCATCTATTTGATTCTTCTCTCTTTTCTTCTTTATTAGTCTTGCTAGCGGTCTATCAATTTTGTTGATCTTTTCAAAAAACCAACTCCTGGATTCATTGATTTTTTGGAGGGTTTTTTTGTGTCTCTATCTCCTTCAGTTCTGCTCTGATCTTAGTTATTTCTTGCCTTCTGCTAGCTTTCGAATGTGTTTGCTCTTGCTTCTCTAGTTCTTTTAATTGTGATGTTAGAGTGTCAATTTTAGATCTTTCCTGTTTTCTCTTGTGGGCATTTAGTGCTATAAATTTCCCTCTACACACTGCTTTAAATGTGTCCCAGAGATTCTGGTATGTTGTATCTTTGTTCTCATTGATTTCAAAGAACATCTTTATTTCTGCCTTCATTTTGTTATGTACCCAATAGTCATTCAGGAGCAGGTTGTTCAGTTTCCATGTAGTTGAGCAGTTTTGATTGAGTTTCCTAGTCCTGAATTCTAGTTTAATTGCACTGTGGTCTGAGAGAGAGTTTGTTATAATTTCTGTTCTTGTACATTTGCTGAGGAGTGCTTTACTTCCAACTATGTGGTCATTTTGGAATAAGTGCGATGTGGTGCTGAGAAGAATGTATATTCTGTTGATTTGTGGTGGAGAGCTCTGCAGATGTCTATTATGTTTGCTTGGTGCAGAGTTGAGTTCAATTCCTGGATATCCTTGCTAACTTTCTGTCTCGTTGATCTGTCTAATGTTGACAGTGGGGTGTTGAAGTCTCCCATCATTATTGTATGGGAGTCTAAGTCTCTTTGTAAGTCTCTAAGGACTTGCTTTATGAATCTGGGTGCTCCTGTATTGGGTGCATATAGATTTAGGATAGTTAGCTCTTCCTGATGAATGGATCCCTTTACCGTTATGTAATGGCCTTCTTTGTCTCTTTTGATCTTTGACGGTTTAAAGTCTGTTTTATAAGAGACTAGTATTGCAACCCCTGCTTTTTTTTTTGTTTTCCATTTGCTTGGTAGATCTTCCTCTATCCCTTTATTTTGAGCCTATGTGTGTCTCGGCAGGTGAGATGGGTCTCCTGAATACAGCAAACTGATGGGTCTTAACTCTTTATGCAGTTTGCCAGTCTGTCTTTCAGTTGGACCATTTAGTCCATTTACATTTAAGGTTAATATTGTTATATGTGAACTTCATCCTGTCATTATGTTATTAGTTGGTTATTTTGTTCGCTAGTTGATGCAGTTTCTTCCTGCCATCGATGGTCTTTATATTTTGACATGTTTTTGCAACAGCTGGTCCCGGTTGGTCCTTTCCATGTTTAGTGTTTCCTTCAGGATCTCTTGTAGGGCAGGCATGGTGGTGAAAAAATCTCTAAGCATTTGCTTGTTGTAAAGGATTTTATTTCTCCTTCACTTATGAAACTTAGTTTGGCTGGATATGAAATTCTGCGTTGAAAATTCTTTTCTTTAAGAATGTTGAATATTGGCCCCCACTCTCTTCTGGCTTGGAGAGTTTCTGCTGAGGGATCTGCTGTTAGGCTGATGGGCTTCCCTTTGTGTGTAACCCGTCCTTTCTCTCTGGCTGCCCTTAACATTTTTTCCTTCATTTCAAATTTGGTTTATCTGACAATTATGTGTCTGGGAGTTCTCTTCTCGAGAAGTATCTTTGTGACGTTCTCTGGATTACCAGTATTTGAATGTTGGCCTGCCTTTCTAGGTTGGGGAAGTTCTCCTGGATGATATCTTGCATGATGTTTTCCAACTTGGCTCCATTTTCCCCGTCACTTTCAGGCACCCCAATCAGACGTAGATTTGGTCTCTTCACATAATCCCATACTTCTTGGAGGGTTTGTTCATTTCTTTTTACTCTTTTTTTCTCCACACTTCTCTTCTCGCTTCATTTCATTCATTTGATCTTCAATCGCTGATACTCTTTTTTCCAGTTGTTTGAGTCAGTTACTGATGCTTGTGCATTTGTCACTTATTTCTCATGTTATGGTTTTCATCTCTCTCATTTCTTTTACGGTCTTCTCTGCATTGATTATTCTTGTTATCCATTCATCCATTCTTTTTTCAAGGTTTTTTGTTCTTTGAGCTGGTTACATAGTTCCTCCTTTAGCTCTGTTATGTTTGATCGACTGAAGCCTTCTTCTCTCAACTCATCAAAGTCATTCTCCATCCAGCTTTGTTCTGTTGCTGGTGATGAGCTGCATTCCTTTGGAGGAGGAGATGCGCTCTGATTTTTTGAATTTGCAGCTTTTCTGCACTGCTTTTTCCACATTTTTGTGGTTTTATCTGCCTTTGGTTTTTGATGACGGTGATGTACTGATGGGGTTTTGGTGTGGGTGTCCTTTCTGTTTGTTAGTTTTCCTTCTATCAGTCAGAACCCTCAGTTGTAGGTCTGTTAGCGTTTGCTTGAGGTCCACTCCAGACCCTGTTTGCCTTCTGAGGCTGCAGAAGATAGAATATTGCTGAACAGAGAGTGTTGCTGTCTGATTCTTGCTCTGGAAGCTTCATCTCAGGGGTGTACCCCACCACGTGAGGTGTGAGGTGTCGGTCTGCACCTAGTGGGGGATATCTCCCAGTTAGCCAACCCAGGGGTCAGGGACCCACTTGAGCAGGTAGTCTGTCCTTTCTCAGATCTCAACCTCCGTGCTGGGAGAATCACTGCTCTCTTCAAGGCTGTCAGACAGGGGCATTTACCTGTGCCGAGGTTTCTGTTGCTTTTTGTTTAGCTATGCCTTGTCCCCAGAGGAGGATTCTACAGAGGCCATCTGGCCTCCTTGAGTTGCGGTGGGCTCCACCCAATTTGAGCTTCCAGGTGGCTTTGTTTACCCACTTAAACCTCAGCAATGGTGGGCGCCCCTCCTCCAGCCTCACTGCTGCCTTGTAGTGAGATCTCAGACTGCTCTGCTAGCAATGAGGGAGCTTCTGTGGGCATGGGACCCTCAGACCCAGGTGTGGGATGTAATATCCTGGTTTGCCATTTGCTAAGACCCTTGGTAAAGCACAGTATTAGGGTGGGAGTTACCTGATTTTCCAGGTGTTGAGTGTCTCAGTTTCCCTTGGCTAAGAAACAGGATTCCCTTCCGCCTTGTGCTTCGCAGGTAAGATGATGCTTCGCCCTTCTTCAGCTCTCGCTGTTCGGGCTGCACCAGCTGACTAGCACCGATTGTCCAGTACTCCCCAGTGAGATGAACCCGGCACCTCAGTTGAAAATGCAAAAATCACCCATCTTCTGTGTCACTCACGCTGGGAGCTGGAGGCTGGAGCTGTTCCTATTTGGCCATCTTGGGCACTGCCCTCTGGTTATTATTTCTTAAAACATTTTTGCTTTCCCTTTCTCTTTCTCATCTCCTTCTGAAACTTCCATTATGTGCTTGTTGGCGCACTTGATGAGGTTCCACCAGTCTTTTTAACTCTGTTCATTTTCTTCATTCTTTTTTCTTTCTGCTCCTCAAATTGGATAATTTTTCAGTAGTCCTATCTTCAAATTTGCTGTTTCTCTCTTTTGCATGGTTAGGTCTGCTGCTGACCTTGTCTACTGATTTTTTTTCATTTCACTTACTGTACTTATCAGCTTCAGAATTTCTGTTCAGTTCCTTTTTATAATTTATATTTCTTTACTGATATTCTATATTTATTGAGACATCATTTTCTGGTTTCTTTCAGCTCTTTGTTCATCTGTAAGACAGGAGAGTTACTAATCTTTATGTAATAAATCCAATGTGTCTGGACTTCCTCAGGGACATTTTATTTAAAATGTTCTGTGTATAGGTTATCCTTTCTTATTTGCATGACTCATAATTTTTGATATCATCTCAACATTTTAAAGATTATAATATGGGAATTCAGAAAATTAGCTATGTCCCTGCTTGGTGGTTTGTTTTTCTTGCTCACTGTGGGCTGTGGTTGTTTGTTTAGTGGCTTTTCTAAACTATTTTTGTAAAGTCTCAATGTGGTCTCTGAAGTCTCTTTCCTTATATCTTGTGGTCAGCTAGTATTTTCCTTTTTTTTTTTTTTTTAAATTTTCTTAACAGAGATTTCCTTGAATGCCTGTATTTAAAGAAAAAGAAAAAAAATCTATCAGGTATTGCAGATTTGCTTTGTGTTAGGGGCCTCCTTCAACACTTAAACAAGCTGTTTACAACTCTACCCTATCTTTACCCTGCTGCTTGTGCTGAGCCTAGAGATCAGCCAAAGGTGGAAAACTTAGGGTCGTCTTCTTTTTCTTCTTCTTCTTCTTATTATTATTATAGTTTAAGTTCTAGGGTACATGTGCATAACGTGCAGGTTTGTTACATAAGTATACTTGTGCTATGTTGGTGTGCTGTACCCATCAACTCGTCAGCACCCACCAACTCATCATTTACATCAGGTATAACTCCCAATGCAATCCCTCCCACCTACCCCCTCCCTATGATAGGCCCCGGTGTATGATGTTCCCTTTCCCTAGTCCAAGTGATCTCATTGTCCAGTTCCCACCTATGAGTGAGAACATGTGGTGTTTGGTTTTCTGTTCTTGCAACAGTTTGCTGAGAATGATGGTTTCCAGCTGCATCCATGTCCCTACAAAGGACACAAACTCATCCTTTTTTATGGCTGCATAGTATTCCATGGTGTATATGTGCCACATTTTCTTAATGCAGTCTGTCACTGATGGACATTTGGGTTGATTCCAAGTCTTTACTATTGTGAATAGTGCCACAATAAACATACGTGTGCATGTGTCTTTATAGCAGCATGATTTATAATCCTTTGGGTATATACCCAGTAAAGGGATGGCTGGGTCATATGGTACATCTAGTTCTAGATCCTTGAGGAATTGCCATACTGTTTTCCATAATGGTTGAACTCGTTTACAGTTGCACCAACAGTGTAAAAGTGTTCCTATTTCTCCACATCCTCTCCAGCACCTGTTGTTTCCTGATTTTTTAATGAAGGCCATTCTAACTGGTGTGAGATGATATCTCATTGTGGTTTTGATTTGCATTTCTCTGATGACCAGTGATGATGAACATTTTTTCATGTGTCTGTTGGCTGTATGAATGTCTTCTTTTGAGAAATGTCTGTTCATATCCTTTGCCCACTTTTTGATGGGGTTGTTTGTTTTTTTCTTGTCAATTTGTTTGAGTTCTTTGTAGGTTCTGGATATTAGCCCTTTGTCAGATGAGTAGATTGCAAACATTTTCTCCCATTCTGTAGGTTTCCTGTTCACTCTGATGGTAGTTTCTTTTGCTGTGCAGAAGCTCTTTAGTTTAATTAGATCCCATTTGTCAATTTTGGCTTTTGCTGCCGTTGCTTTTGGTGTTTTAGACATGAAGTCTTTGCCCATGCCTATGGCCTGAATGGTACTACCTAGGTTTTCCTCTAGGGTTTCTATGGTATTGGGTCTAACATTTAAGTCTCTAATCCATCTTGAATTAATTTTTGAATAAAGAGTAAGGAAAGGATCCAGTTTCAGCTTTCTACTTATGGCTAGCCAATTTTACCAGCACCATTTATTAAACAGGGAATCCTTTCCCCATTTCTTGTTTCTCTCAGGTTTGTCAAAGATCAGATGGCTGTAGATGTGTGGTATTATTTCTGAGGACTCGGTTCTGTTCCATTGGTCTATATCTCTGTTTTGGTACCAGTACCGTGCTGTTTTGGTTACTGTAGCCTTGTAGTGTAGTTTGAAGTCAGGTAGAGTGATGCCTCCAGCTTTGTTCTTTTGACTTAGGATTGTCTTGGCAATGTGGGCTCTTTTTTGGTTCCATATGAACTTTAAAGCAGTTTTTTCCAATTCTGTGAAGAAAGTCATTGGTAGCTTGATGGGGATGACATTGAATCTATAAATAACCTTGGACAGTATGGCCATTTTCATGATACTGATTCTTCCTATCCATGAGCATGGTATGTTCCTCCATTTGTTTGTATCCTCTTGTATTTCACTGAGCAGTGGTTTGTAGTTCTCCTTGAAGAGATCTTTTACATCCCTTGTAAGTTGGATTCCTAGGTATTTTATTCTCTTTGAAGCAATTGTGAATGGAAGTTCATTCATGATTTGGCTCTCTGTTTGTCTGGTACTGGTGTATAAGAATGTTTGTGATTTTTGCACATTAATTTTGTATCCTGAGACTTTGCTGAAGTTGCTTATCAGCTTAAGGAGATTTTGGGCTGAGACAATGGGGTTTTCTAAATATACAATCATGTCATCTGCAAACAGGGACAATTTCACTTCTTCTTTTCCTAACTGAATACCCTTGATTTCTTTCTCTTGCCTGATTGCCCTAGCCAGAACTTCCAACACTATGTTGAATAGGAGTGGTGAGAGAGGCCATCCCTGTCTTGTGCTGGTTTTCAAAGGGAATTTTTCCAGTTTTTGCCCATTCAGTATGATATTGGCTGTGGGTTTGTCATAAATAGATCTTATTATTTTGAGATACGTTCCATCGATACAGAATTTATTGAGCGTTTTTAGCATGAAGGGCTGTTGAATTTTGTCAAAGGCTTTTTCCGCATCTATTGAGATAATCATGAGGTTTTTGTCTTTGGTTCTGTTTATATGCTGGATTACGTTTATTGATTTGCGTATGTTGAACCAGCCTTGCATCCCAGGGATGAAACCCACTTGATCATGGTGGATAAGCTTTTGGATGTGCTGCTGGATCCGGTTTGCCAGTATTTTATTGAGGATTTTTGCATCGATGTTCATCAGGGATATTGGTCTAAAATTCTCTTTTTTTGTTGTCTCTGCCAGGCTTTGGTATCAGGATGATGTTGGCCTCATAAAATGAGTTAGGGAGGATTCCCTCCTTTTCTATTGATTGCAATAGTTTCAGAAGGAATGGTACCAGCTCCACCTCGTATCTCTGGTAGAATTCAGCTGTGAATCCATGTGGTCCTGGACTTTTTTTATTTGGTAGGCTATTAATTATTGCTTCAATTTCAGAGCCTGCTATTGGTCTATTCAGGGATTCAACTTCTTCCTGGTTTAGTCTTGGGAGAGTGTAAGTGTCCAGGAAATTATCCATTTCTTTTAGATTTTCTAGTTTATTTGCATAGAGGTGTTTATAGTGTTTTCTGATGGTAGTTTGTATTTCTTTGGGGTCAGTGGTGATATCCCCTTTATCATTTTTTATTGCGTCTATTTGATTCTTCTCTCTTTTCTTCTTTATTAGTCTTGGTAGCGGTCTGTCAATTTTTTTTATCTTTTCAAAAAACCAACTCCTGGGTTCATTGATTTTTTGAGGGGTCTTCTAAGCTGTGTTCTGAGCTGTGTCCTGCCCTTGTTATGTGTGTATCTTTCCAACTTCCCAAATATATGTGCATGCTTTAGAATTCCCTAACTTCCCACAGAAACTCTCCCCAGCTTTTCCTTACAAGCTTTCAACATGTCTATTGATTATCTCGACAAAGGCAAGAGCTCTCTCCTTTGATAAAATTTGAGTTGACCTTCTCTGAGTCCTCTTTCTGACTATTCCCTAACCTTAGGCTTTGTCCTTAGTCTAGTGTCTTTGCCTGCTTGGTTCACAGCAAAAATAGTGCTGAATCAGTTTAGCAAAAATTCCTCACCCTTGATATCTTATCAAATTCATTATCCCTCTTTCCCAATACCTTATCACTTTGACCTGGCTTCAGTAATAATCTTGTCAAGTCAATATGGCCAAAATCTTCCTTACCCACAATGTTTCTTCTTAATAATATTCCATCAACTGATCTCCAGCCTGCTTCTTGGCTATAAATCTCCACTTGTTGTATTTGGAGTTCAGTTGAGTCTCTCTCATCTACTACAATATCCCATTTTTGTGGTCTTCTTGAATAAAATCTGCTTTAGTGTGTTCAACAGGTATCATGAATTATTTTTCTTTAACAGTGTCAATTAATGTTTTGACAGATGTGGCAGCAGGTTGTTCATTTGGTTTACAATGCTTTTTAGAAATATTCTCTGCATAGCCACGTTTCCATATTGAGAGGGTTACTACATAGGTGATGCAGAGATGAGTCCCTTGCATCAGTCTTTCAGGTAGCCCCCAGGCAGTTCAAGACAGATTTGAAAACACAATTATTTTAGAACAAAGTTTGTTCTGCTTTCTCAGGAACCAGGAACAAGAAATTATACTGGAAATGCATATTGCTCACTCCAAGACTATAGCTTATCTGGGGAGACATTAGGGTAAGGATAATTAAAAGCGCTGTAAAGCTTTTATCCCATTTATAAGTTGTCTTTTCCTTGATCCAGCTTTTCTTAGTTGCTGTTAAACTTTGACTATTTTCCTGAGCTCTTAAAAAGTTGGCTTTGACAGATTCTTGCTCAATTATTTTGCATTTCTTTTGAGGGATGAATCCTTGGTGCTACTTGTTTCACTACGATTTCTTGTCCTGTAATATATTAACTCATTATTGTTGTCCCAGTGGCAGCTAGAGTAGCCATCTCTGAACCTGTTTTGCATCAGCCAACTCGGAAAACTATGAGAACCTTAGCCTGTGGCCTGGCTAGCATATTGATTGAGATGTCTCTAGTGAGTGTCAGCCCAATCCAAAATTATGTTTTGCTTCTCTTGGTAGAGAATCTTTAAAATCCATGATCACATAGTCCTTCTAGATATCTTCTAATATTCATTAGAAAATCCTGTAGTTGTTTTCTGGAGTTCTACTTTTTTTAACTCTGATTATTTATATTATTCTTTAGATATTTAGTATATATTTTTTTGAGATGGAGTTTCACTCTTGTTGCTCATGGTGGAGTGCAGTGGCACAATCTTGGCTCACTGCAACCTCTCCCTCCCAGGTTCAAATGATTCACCGGCCTCAGCTTCCTGAGTAGCTGGGATTACAGGTGCATGTCACCACGCCCAGCTAATTTTGTATTTTTAGTAGAGATGGGGTTTTTCCATGTTGGTCAAACTGGTCTTGAGCTCCTGATCTCAGGTGATCCACCCGCCTTGGCAATCCCAAAGTGCTGGGATTACAGGTAAGAGCCACCACTCCCAGCCTTAGATATTTAGTTTTAATCATATTTATGTTTAAGCCAGAATTAGAGTGGAGCACATCAGGGAGAGCTAATACTTTATACTGTGGTAAGAAAAAAAAAACTACCAAGAGTAATACTACTCCAGGTACTCTCATGTACCTTTCTTTATAATTGTCAGGTTACAAAAATCAGACATCAACTTTATCTTACTTAAGCAAAACAATATAAATGTGCAGAATTGGAGGTACCACAGAAGCTCTGGGACCTTAACAATAGGAGTTGTTGAGTCTTCCTTCTAATACATTGCCATTAAAGTGATTCAGTTACCTACTTTTAGCCTCCTTATGTCTGAGTTCAAAATTACAACCTTACAAGAGACAGAATCTGATTGGTCCTTGTTTGAATTTGGTGTATCCATGTCTGAATCCATCAGTTATGCCTGAGAAGAATGGGAACAGGATTATGTAATACTTGTTAAGTGGTAAACACTATCTTATAGATAATAAATGTAGAGACATAGAAGTATTATAAATAATAATACATGTAAGATATATATTAAGAGGTTTGTTGTAAGGAATTGGCTTACATGATTGTGAGATCTGGCTAGTCAAATAAAACATCTGGAGGGCAGATAATCAGGAAGGATAGACCAGACCTGTTGGGCACAAGGTGAGGCTGTTATCCAGAGGCAAAATTTATTTTTCTTCAGGAAATCTTCCACTCTTTTCTTAGGACCTTCCAACTGAGCAGATAAGAGTCTTCCAGATTACCTAGGATAGCCTCCCTTACTTAAAGTTAACTTACTGTGGACTTTACTCACATCTACAAAACACCTTTACAGCAGTAATTAGCGTTTGATTGAATAATGGGGAACTGTAGCCTAGCCAACCTGACATATAAAAAATGACCATCACACTGAGTAAGGCCCATCTCTGTGAATTTGGGCTCAGCTTTCTAGATTAGAACAAGATAGTAACCATAAAAGGAGACATTGCAGAGATCTGGGGAGATTATCCTATGGGTATCTCTAAAATGTCTACTCAAAAGCTCTAAGTTTTACATGTGTAGTAGTATAATTTATTAAGTCATTAATTTTTAGGATTTTCCTTCTCGATGTGTTTTATACTACCCCATTCCAAAAATGGAGTCAAACTCTTTGTGCTCTATTGCCTCGGAGGAGTTAGAACCAAAACCAGTAGATAACTACAGAATATTTCATTTTCCATTTAAAAAATACTTCTCACCCAAGGTTAACAACACAGAAGCTACAGAGCCACCAGATTTCAAGTGTAATAAGCAGACATAGATAATGCCGATATTATTGATAACCCCCATTTTTTAGCACCATACAAGGCTTTTATATACTTTTTCAGTATTTATTTATTTATTTTCTATAACCACATATTAGAAGTGAACTTTTCATCTTCTTCTATGACTTATGGGAGGTCCTCAAAAATGACTTGAATTTTATTGCATTTGGAATTTTTATTTCTTTAATTTTAAAATTTTATTTTAGATTCAGGCGTTACATGCGCAGGTTTGTCATGTGGATATATCGCAGAATGCTGAGGTTTGGAGTACAGATGATCCCATCACCCAGTTACTGTGCATAGTGCCCAGTAGTCATTTTTCAACCCTGGCTTTCCCTCTCAGTATCCCTTCTAGTAGTCCCAGTTTCTACTGCTGCCATCATTATGTTCATGAGTACCCAATATTTACTACCACTTATAACAGAGATCATGCAGTACTTGTTTTTCTGTTCATGAGTTCATTTACTTAGAAAAAATGGCCTCCAGCTCCATGCACCTGGCTCTAAAGGACATGATTTTATTCCTTTTAGGACTGAGTAGCACTACATGGTATAGATATAGATATATAGATATATATGTGAGATACGTGTGTGTATATATATGTGTGTGTATATATATGTAGATAGATAGATAGATAGATAGATAGATAGATAGATAGATAGATAGAAATCTCACGTTTTCTTTTTCAAATCCACCATTGATGGGCACCTAGGTTGATTCCATGTTTCTGCTGTTGTGAATAGTGCTGTGATGAACATACAAATGCATGTGTCTTTCTTTGGGAGAATGGTTTGTTTTCTTTTGGATATATACACAGTAATGGGGTTGTTGGGTCAAATGACAGTTCAGTTTTAAGTTTCTTGAGAAATCTCCAAACTGCTTTCCACAGTGGATGACCTGATTTACATTTCCACCAAAAGAGTATAAGCATTCCCTTTTCTCTGCAGTCTCACCAACATCTGCTGTTTCTTCATTTTTTAAATAATAATCACCCTGACTGTTGTGAAATGATATCTAATTGTGCTTTTGATTTGCATTTCTCTGATGATTAATGATATGGAGCATTTTGTCATATGTTTATTGGCCAATTGTATGTCTTATTATTATTGGTTCATCAATTGTTTAAGTATCTTATGGATTCTGTATATTACCCCTTTATCTTAAGCATAGTTTGTGAATATTTTTCCCATTCTGTAGGTTGTCTGTTTATTCTGTTGATAGTTTCTTTTACTGTACAGAAGCTCTTTGGTTTAATCAGGTCTCACTTGTCATTTTTGTTTCTGTTGCAATTGCATTTGAGGATTTAGTCATAAATTCTTTCCCAAGGCTGATGTCCAGAATGGTGTTTCCTAAGTTTTCTTCTAGGATTCTTATAGATTGAGGTCACACATTTTAATCTTTAATCCATCTTGAGTTAGTTTCTGTATATGGTGAAAGTTAATGGTCCAGTTTCATTGTTCTGCATGTGGCTATCTAGCACCATTTATTGAACAATGAGTCCTTTCATCGTTACCTGTGTTGATAGACTTTGTCAAAGATCACATGAGTGGAAATGGATGACTTTATTTCTAGGTTCTGTATTCTGTTCCATTGGTCTATATGACTGTTTTTGTTCCAGTACCATGCTGGTTTGGTTACTACAGCCTTATAGTATAGTTTGAAGTCAGGTGATATGATGCCTCCAGCTTTGTTCCTTTTCCTTAGGATTGCTTTGGCTATTCTGGCTGTTTATTGGTTCCATATGAATTTTAAAATACTTTTTCTAGTTCTGTGAAGAATGTTAATGATATTTTTGTGGGAATAACATTGATTCCATAGATTACTTTGGGCAGTATGGCTAGTTCAATGAGATTGATTCTTTCAATCCATGAGTATAGAATATTTTTCCATTTGTTTGTGTAATCTATGATTTCTTTTAGCAGTGTTTTTTAGTTCTCCTTGTAGACATGTCTTACTTCCTGGGTAACATGTATTTTACTTTTTTGTGGGACAGTAAATGGGATTGCATGCTGGATTTTGTTCTCAGCATGTACGTTATAGGTGTATACAAATGTTACTGATTTTTATAAGTAGATTTTGTTTCCTGAAACTTTGATAAAGTTATTTATAAGTTCTAGGAGCTTTTGGACAGAGACTCTGGGGTTTTCTAGGTATGGAATTATATTGTTCATGAAAAAAACAACAGTACAATGTTGGCTGTGGGTTTATCATAGGTGATGTTTATTATTTTGAGGTATGTTCCTTTGATTCCTAGTTTGTTGAGGATTTTTCTCATGAATGGATGTTGGATTTTATCAGAAAAGTTTTCCAAGCCTATTGAGATGATCGTATGGTCTTTGTTTTTCATTATGTTTATATGATGAATCCCATTTATTGATTTGTGTATTTTGAAACAATTTCCTTGTATCACTGCAACAAAGCCTACTTGAATCTGGTGAATTAAGTTTTTTATGTGCTCCTGGATATGGTTTGCTAGTATTTTGTTGAGGATTTTGGTGGCTATGTTCATTAGGAATAGCGGCCTAGTTTTTTTTCCCCCTTTCATGATTTTCCCAGGTATTGGTATTAGAGAAATGCTGGCTCTGTAGAATAAGTCAAGAAGGAGTCCCTCCTCCTTGATTTTTATGTATAGCTTAGGTAGATTTGGTGCCATCTCTTCTTTGTATGTCTGGTGGAATTCCACTCTGAAACAACCTAGTCTGGAGTTTTCAATTGCTGTTGTTGTTGTTTGGTTGGTTGGTTGGTATGTTTTTTTATTTTTATTTTTACTGATTCAATTTTGGAACTCGATATTAGTCTGTTCAGGATGTCAATTTCTTCCTGATGCAATATTGTGAAACTGTGTTTCCAGGAATTTATCCATTTCCTTTACATTTTCTAATTTAGCTACATAGAGGTGTCCATCATAGTTTCTAAGAATTTTCAGTATGTCTGTGGGATCAGTGGTAATGTCACCTTTGTGATTTCTTATTGTGATTATTTGGCTCTTTTCTTTCTCTGTTAATCTAGCTAGTAGTCTATTCATCTTGCTTATTCTTTTAAAAAACCAACTTTTGGAGCAAGATGGCCGAATAGGAACAGCTGCAGTCTCCAACTCCCAGCGCGAGCGACACAGAAGACCAGTGATTTCTGCATTTTCAACAGAGGTACTGGGTTCATCTCACTAGGGAGTGCCAGACAATCAGTTGGTCAGCTGCCAGCCGACCAGCGAGAGCTGAAACGGGAGCAAGGCATCGCCTGCCTAGGAAGTGCAAGGAAAGAGTCCTTTTTCTAGCCAGAGAACTGAGACACACAACACCTGGAAAATCGGTGCTCCACCCAATACTGCGCTTTTTAAGCAAACAGGCACTCAGGAGATTATATCCCACACCTGGCCAGGAGGGTCTACGCCTGAGCCTCCCTCATTGCCCCAGCACAGCAGTATGTGATCAAACCCTAGGAGCAGCAGCGAGGCTGGGAGGGCGACCACCATTGCAGGGGCTTAAAACAGGTAAACAAAGCGGCTGGGAAGCTTCGAACAGGTTGAACTCACAGCAGCTCAAAGGAAACCTACCTGTCTCTGTAGACTCACCTCTGGGGACAGGGCACAGTTAAACAACAACAACAACAACAACAACAACAAAAAGCAGCAGAAATTATAACAAACTCTCTCTCAGACCACAGTGCAATCAAACTAAGAACTCAGAATGAAGAAACTCAATTAAAACCGCTCAACTACATGGAAACTGAACAACCTGCTCCTGAATGACTACTGGGTACATAACAAATGAAGGCAGAAATAAAGATGTTCTGTGAAACCAATGACAACAAAGATACAACATACCAGAATCTCTGGGACACATTTAAAACGGTGTGTGAGGGAAATTTATGGCACTAAATGCCCACAAGAAAACAGGAAAGATCTAAAATTGACCTCTAACATCACAATTAAAAGAACTAAGAGAAGCAGAACAAACACATTCGAAAGCTAGCAGAAGGCAAGGAAGCAAACTAAGATCCAGAGCAGAACTGAAGGAGATAGAGACACCGCAAAAACCCTCCAAAAATCAATGAATCAGAATTTGGTTTTGAAAAGATCAACAAATTGACAGATGCTTCAAGACTAATAAAGAAGAAAGAGAGAAGAATCAAATAGATGCAATAAAAATGAATAAAGGGATATCACCACCGATCCACATAATACAAACTACCATCAACGAGAATACTATAAACACCTCTACGCAAATAAACTTCCAGAAAATCTGAAAATGGATTAATTTCCTGGACATACACTCTTCAAAGACTAAACCGGGAAGAAGTTGAATCCTGAATAGACCAATAGCAGGCTCTGAGGTAGAACTGACCAGCCAGCCTACTACCAAGGAAAAGTCCAGGACCAGATGGTTCACAGCTGAATTCTACCAGAGGCCCTGAGGGAGAAGCCTGGTGCATTCAGCAATGAAATATTCCAATCAATAGAAAAGACCTCTAACTCATTTGATGAGGCCAACATCATCCTGATACCAAAGCCTGCTTGAGACACAACAAAAAGGAAATTTTAGACTAATATCCTGATGAACATCGATGCAAAATCCTCAATAAAATACTGGCAAAACCAGTTGGCTGCTTGTCCAAAAGCTTATCCACCATGATCAAGTGGGCTTCATCCCTGGGATGCAAGGCTACAGTTCAACATTATTCACCAAATCAATAAACATAATCAACATATAAACATAATCCAGCATATAAACAGAACCAAAGAAATCTATTGAGATTTCTTTTGAGATTTCAATGAGATTTCTATTGAGATTTCTATTGAAGTTTTCTATTGAATTTCTATTGAGAAATCTATTGAGATATTTCACATGATTATCTCAATAGATGAAAAAAGACTTTTGACAAAATTCAAGCAGCCCTTCATGCTAAAAACGCTCAATAAATTTGATATTGATGGAACGTACCTCAAAATAACAAGAGCTATTTACTGGCAAACCCACAGCCAATATCATGCTGAATGGGCAAAAGCTGGAAAAATTCTCTTTGAAAACTGGCACAGGAACGGGGATGGCTTCTCACCACTTTCCTATTCAACATGATGGCTGGGAAGTTCTGGCTAGAGACAATCAGGCAAGAGAAAGAAATCAAGGGTATTCAGTTAGGAAAAAAGAAAAGTAGAAATTGTCCCTCTTTGTAGATGACATGATTGTATATTTAGAAAACCCCATCATCTCAGCCAAAATCTCCTTAAGCTGACCAACAACTTCAGCAAGGAATCTCAGGACTGAGTAAATATTGCAAAAATCACAAGCATTCTTATACACCGGTAACAGACAAACAGAGAGCCAAATCATGAATGAATTTCTATTCACAATTGCTTCAAAGAGAATAAATACCTGAGGAATCCCAACTTACAAGGGATGTAAAGTTAAGAGGAGAACTACAAACCACTGCTCACTGAAATAAAAGAGGACACAAACAAATGGAAGAACATACCATGCTCATGGATAGGAAGAATCAATATATCGTGAAAATGGCCATACCCAGGTTATTTATGAATTAAATACCATCCCCATCAAGCTACCAATGAGTTTCTTCACAGAATTGGAAAAAACTTCCTTTAAGTTCATATGGAACCAAAAGAGCCCACATCTCAAGACAATCTAAGTCAAAAGAACAAAGCTGGAGGCATCACTCTACCTGACTTCAAACTACACTACAAGGCTACAGTAAACAGCACAGTACTGGTACCAAAACAGGAAGATATAGACCAATGGAACAGAACCAGTCCTCACAAAATAATACCACACATCTACAGCCATCTGATCTTTGACAAACCTGAGAGAAACAAGAAATGGGAAAGTTTCCCTGTTTAATAAATGGTGCTGGTAAAATTGGCTAATACATAAGTAGAAAGCTGAAACTGGATGCTCCTTTACTCTTTATTCAAAATTAATTCAAGATGGATTAGAACTTAAATGTTAGACAATACATAGAAACCCTAGGGGAAAACCTGGAGTAGTACCATTCAGGACATGAGCTGACGAACTTATGTCTAAAACACCAAAAGCAACGGCAGAAGCAAAGCCAAAATTGACAAATGGGATCTCATTAAACTGAGCTTCTGCACAGCAAAGAAACTACCATCAGAGTGAACAGGCAACCACAGAATGGGAGAAAATGTTTGCAATCTACTCTGCTCTGACAAAGGGCTAATATCGAACCTACAAAGAACTCAAACAAATTGACCAAGAAAAACAAACAACTTATCAAAAGTGGGCAAAGGATATGAACAGACATTTCTCAAACAGAAGACATTCCTTACAGCCAACAGACATATGAAAAAATGCTCATCACTGGCCATCAGAGAAATGCAAATCAAAACCACAATGAGATATCGTCTCACCAGTTAGAATGGCCTTCATTAAAAATCAGGGAAACAACAGGTGCTGGGAGAGGGATGTGGAGAAATAGAACACTTTTACACTGTTGGTGGGATTGTAAACTAGTTCAACCATTATTATGGAAAACAGTATGGCGATTCCTCAAGGATCTACAACTAGATGTACCATATGACCCAATACATCCCTTTACTGGGTATATACCCAAAGGATTATAAATCATGCTGCTATAAAGACACATGCACATGTATGTTTATTGTGGCACCTTATTCACAGTAGCAAAGACTTGGAATCAGCCAAATGTCCATCAGTGACGAAGACTGGATTAAGAAAATGTGGCACATATACACCATGGAATACTATGCAGCCATAAAACGGATGAGTTTGTGTCCTTTGTAGGGACATGGATGCAGCTGGAAACCATCATTCTTAGCAAACTATCACAAGAACAGAAAACCAAACACGCATGTTCTCTCACTCATGGGGTGAACAGTGCAATGAGATCACTTGGACTCGGGAGGCATGCACACCGGGGCCTATCATGGGGAGGGGAGGGATTGTATTGGGAGTTATACCTGATGTAAATGATGAGTGATGGGTGCTTTGACGAGTTGATAGGTGCAACAAAGCAACATGGCACAGAATATACATATGTAACAAACCTGCACATTATGCACATGTACCCTAGAACTTAAAGTATAATAATAATAATAATAAATAAATAAAATAAACAACAAAGGGCTGGAGAAGTTTTGTTTGTTTGTTTTTTGTTGTTGTTGTTTTTGGTTTTGTTTTGAAAGATAGGCCAGGCCAGTGTGGTGACTCACGCCTGTAATCCCAGCACTTTGGGAGGCCGAGGCAGGTGGATCATGAGGTCAGGAGATCAAGGCCATCCTGACTAAGCATGGCAAAACCAGAGCTCTGCGAAAACAAAACATTATCCACAATATTGGTGGCGGGTGCCTATATTCCCAGCTACTTGTGAGGCTGAGGCAGGAGAATGGCATGAACTTGGGAGGCAGAGCTTGCAGTGGGCTGAGATCGAGCCACTGTACTCCAGCCTGGGTGACACAGTGAGACTGTGTCTCAAAAAAATAAAAAGGGATAGGCCAGTCTGACCCAAAGCAACTAGAGGAGTTTCACAGAGAAAAGAGATCTGTGCTGGGCCCTGACAGTTGAGTCATCTCTGGATATAGTAGATATCAAAATGGGAGTGATGTTTATCATCTGAGCAGGTTTAAGCACCCATTTATATGACTGTCAAATATTGCTCAACAGCATCTTACAACATCAGTCAATTCCTTGGCACCTATAATGGATTCTGATGTCAATTGTCAGAAGGCTCTGCCTAATAGCTCAGAGGTTTCCCTCTTGGTTCCACATCCCATGTTGCTAGCTCATTCCCTGGCATCATCTTACTGGGCCTGCTAAGATGGTCCAGTTACATTAGTCAGTCAGAAGTTAACCAAAATGGTTTAATTGTTGGAATGGACTAGAGATACTACAGCCTGAGAGAGTAAAGAATTCCAGTCAGTGATGGGGTACGATCTTAACTCTCAAAGGCTAAACTAATTCAACATTTTTCTTTTTCATCTCCAAATTGTTGGGGGTGATTATATAGAGATAACTTATAACAGACAATGTTGACATAAAACAATGTGTAGATCATTTCAAAATAGTAAATGGAAATAAGATAAATACAGATGGGAATGAAATATATAGATAAAACAATTACACCATGTGTATACTCAGGCCCATTAGCAAGGAGGTAAGCAGGGAAAGGCAAGGAAGTTTCATGTTGAGATAGAGGAGATTGGTAAAATTTATTGGGTTTCTTTTGAGTAGCCTAGGAAAACTTGGAGGAGTTAGGATATTAAAAACTGCTTACATAGAGTTGAGTGAGGTAGGGAAAAAGAAAGGAAACTTGAGCTAAAGCTTGTGAACAGGAATAAGAAAATTTGGATGGGATTTTAGAGGATCTGATAAACAAGATTCCCTTTATTTCTGTTTGTTGGTTTCTTTTATTTCTTGTACCTCTTAAAATGAGCACGTTTGAAGCCCTGAATCACCAAACAGCTAGTAAAAATTCAGGAATTTGTGAGAGCTATAAATATTAAGTAGCACTATTATTACTAGAATTATGATTAGTATGTTGACATATAAACAGATAAATAAATAGAATTGCTAAAACAAATGTTGCACTCCAAAGATGTCATAGAGATGGCCAGTTAACATCTTGAAGGTTTCCTATGTGTTTCAGGCATCTTGCTATTTGCATATATGTTACAGGCATTATGAACAATTTCTAGGAATGTCTAATGAACATTATACATATTGCCTAGGAATTGTTTACAATTCCTAATTTAACATTCTGCCTGTAACATAAATACTAGTTAAAAGGCAATGAAGCAATGAACTTGATCATACACTGATATCAAATGAGAAGGCAGTATTTCTGCAGGCCTGACATATAACCAGATGATTGATTATCTATTAAAAAAAAAGTAACATAGCATAGGTAATAGCCAAATGACTATATTGTACTTTTTAAGATGCATGTGCAGAAGACTACATAAAGTAACTGAAAGAATGTAAGTGCAAAGAAAATTTTGATTCAGTTCTTTTTAAATAAAGTTATAAAACTTCTTATTGAGTTGTACAACCATAAGTCCAAACATATGATACATATTTAAAAATCTAACATTTTAAAATGCGAAGTACCAACATGATGGCTATATTGAAAGTAAGACCATGCTTCCTTCTGGCAATGAGCCCAAGATATCACTGTTTGGCTGTTGTTAAGAAAGATGATGATGATGGCTGGTGATGGCTATAGTATATCTCTGGATTATGAGCTGATTAGATTAGCTTAGTGCCTTCAGAGGCTAATACCATGTCCCTTGTGGACCAGTTTGCACATACCATGTTCCATTCACAGTTTAAGACTCTGGTTTAGGCCAGCTAGCTTCAAATACATGCCATAGGGTTTTATTTTCAAGTGTGGGAACTGAAGTCCAGAGATCTACAGTGGGTTGTGCTAGGGCACATAGCAAACTAATGAAGGGAAGAAGAGCTTCATTCTCAGATAAAGAAAACAAAATATCAGGTCCCTACATGCTCTGGTATTTACTCAGTTCCAAGCTAAAATTGCAGTCCTGGAATCTTTCTCCATGGTCTGACCACCTTCTTCTTAGGCTAGAAAATCATGACCCTGAGGTCCTCTTCAACTTCCCATCTAATTTGGGAATAGCCCCCATAGCCTATATTAGAAATAGCATTAGTAACAGTACTACTACTACTACTACTACATAACATGCAGTATGGTGACCCTTTGTATGTGATATCTCTTTTAGTTCCTTTCACAAACCTATCAAATAAGCAATGTTATTATCTCAATTTTATAAATAAAGAAACTGAGGTTTGAAGAAGTTAAGTCACCCAGTTAGTCAGGGATCTAAGCCTTTGTCTGCCTAACTCTGAAATACAACAGTATGTTTCTTCCTCAGCATTATGTACTGCTCTCTGCCACATCCTTCTCCTAACCCACAATAAAGCTGCAAGAAAAATCTGAAGAGCTATCATAATTCGAACTTTAAAGTGATTCGATATCACTTACGGCACTCAATAATAATGGCTGAAAAGCAACACAATCCTAGAGAATGACCATCTGTTTTAAGAGCTTAAGTGAGTATGTTTTTCTGGAATATCCCCTTAGAAATGTTTTTTGAACATTTGTTCAAACAAGTTGAGATCTGGACACCCTCTGATGCCTTTCTCAACTGGTTAAATGCCAAGTATGACATAATCTTTCTGCATGTGGTTTGAGTTAGGTGGAAGTATTGTACGTGCCTGGGACACTGGGCAAGCCCTCCAGAGATGCTTCTAGATCCGGCCAAGAAGGTCCACTGAGGAGATGGCAGCCCTGGAGTGATGGGGCTGAGATCACTAATAGGCTGAGTAATCCTATAAGCCCCATTTAGGGGGCATCCTTCACCTGACAACTAGGACATTTGTGTTCTTTTGCTCTTTAGGATATTCTCTCATCTTTGGGACAGGTCCCAGAAACGCCCAATGGACTTTTCTTGCCTTATGACTTAACAGTTTCAGGGGCTCTGACCTTAAACCTTTAGGCCAGCATTGCTCTGGCCTTACTTTCCTGCTACAAGTCACATGAGCTCCACCTGCTGTACCATGAAATCATTAGGGAACTGATTAATGTCTTTAAAAGGTGCCTCCTAGTGCGCATAACTGGAAGGTACTACAATCCCAGACAGTTTTACAGCTTTGGCAGGATGGAATTATTCTCTGTGGATAGATTGAATGTCACCTCTTGGCCAGGGTTTGTGGGAGATGGCTTCAGAGCCCATCAGCAAAGCTGCCATGTGGCCAAGTCCATGTGATTGACGGGAACATGACTGTGGGAAGAGGCCAATGCTGGTAATGATGGGAGATACTTAAACCTAAGGGAAATCCCTGAATCTCCAACATCTGTGAGATGGATCAGATGAGGCTAGAGGACAAAAAGCAACAGAAAAACATTCAGCTGATATAAGTACCTAATAAAAGAAGTAAAGAAGATTAAATCTTATGGGGTTGTTGTCATAGGAAAACTATAGGTGTCAGGTCTGCTTTAAAGTTCAAATTACCAGGTAAAATGTACAATGGGAGTGTTTCAAAGTTTGACACTAATGTAACTACGGGAGAATCTTTCATTAGACTAGTATGTACTTCTGAAATTACCTCCAACTATTCCAGGAAATTGCACAAGTTGATGCTGTTCCTTGTAACTGAGAATGCTATTCCTTCTCTACCTCCCTCAATGCAAAATGCACTTACGTCAATGAAAATTGAGAATGTAATCTCCCCATACACTTGGTCCAATACTGAGGGTAGAAAAAGAAACTAAGCTAAAGGCTTCTGTAGATTTTTATTGATTGAAGATAACAAGGTTTAAAGGGAATAGATCAGATATGTTAGTATAATATTTAAAATGGGAAGTCATGAAGGCCTAAATCAGAGTGGTGGCAGTAAGTATGGAAAGGAGTTGCTGATTGTGAGACAGATTATAAAGGAATATCCACAGAACTTGGCAACTGACTGGATTTAGCAGGGCAATGGAAGATTCAGAGATATTGCCAAGATTTTTATTCTTAGTGATCAGGAATATGAAAATAGTGGTACCAGTAACAGAAGAAAAGGGGTCTGGGAGGGAAGATAAATGAGTTTGAGTTGTCAAATTGAGAGACAGAACAGGCATTGTGAAATTCCGAAGATAGAGATTTGGGCTAAAGATAAAATTTCAGTCAGGCATCACTTGCCCAATCCTTCACCTAAGTCCAAACCTGTTGATTTCCAATCCCTGCAAGTGGAGACCACATACAAAGGCTATTTGAAACTTCCGGCTTCTCCCTGTTTGTTGCTAGTCCTCCCCACTTCCCAAATTCTTCTTCCCTCTAATTATCTCCAGAACCTTACAGTGGAGAAACCTAGTTGGCCTCTATTTCTATTCCAAGCATTCATTGTAAATGTATAGTTTTAAGACTGGTTCTTCATATTCCCAAGCACATGTCATTTATGAGTAATAAATGATCCAAGCTGATTACATTGATCAAAGTTTCAATTGCTTTGAAAATTATTTATACTAATAAAGAAATTGATATACCTGAGGAAAACCTAGAAAGGAAAGATCAGATAAGTGCTACAGAATTATGGCGACCATAGTAAAAAAATAATAATTTGATCACTGACTCCTGTTAAAAAAAAAAAAAAAAAGCTTTGATAATAAAAAATAAATAAATAATTAAATAATAAAGTTTTGATATTCTGAAGTTCTTTTTGATTGAATGGGACAATTTTGGAGACATAAATTAGAATGGTGAAACATTGCAATTTTCAGGATATTTGGATTGTTTCTAGGGACAAAAGGACAGAGTATTTATCCTGGAAACTCTGGGAAGTACATAGAGTAGAAAACTGGTAACACAATGCATACCTCATGGGTTTTTGTTTTGCTTTGTTTTGTTTTGTTTTGTTTCTTGAGACAGCGTCTCACTCTGTCACCCAGGCTGGAGTGCAGTGGCACCATCTAGGCTCATTGCAAGTTCCACCTCCCAGCTTCATGCCATTCTCCTCCCTCAGTTTCCTGAGAGTTGGGACTACAGGCGCCCACCACCACGCCGGGCTAATTTGTTGTTGTTGTTGTTGTTTTGTATTTTTAGTAGAGATGGAGTTTCACCGTGTTAGCCAGGATTGTTTTGATCTCCTGACCTCGTGATTCTCCCAGCTCGGTCTCCCAAAGTGCTGGGATTACAGGCATGAGCCACCATGCCTGTCCATATACCTCATGTTTTTGTATTCTAAAATTGTTTCTTAAAATTATTTTATATTATATAACTTCCAGTTTAGGATGCCTAACAGTCTTGATATTTGCTTCCTCTCTAAAGAACTTGAGGACACAAAAGTATTGAAGGTCAGAGTGAGATGCTACCTTGGAGATCAATAAATTGAACCACTTTTTTCCATATAAAGAAACTGAGGACCAGAACTAAGAAATGGCTTGCCCAAGGTTACACAGCAAGTCAATGGCAGAACTAGGACTATAGTCCATGTATCATGATCTCCAAACTTCCATTTGGGCAACAGACTCTCTGCTCCTTCTTCACATCTCATTCCTGCCCTTGGCCTTGGAAATCGCTAGAGAAATGGGGCTCAGCATTAAGAGGGCACAGTGCAAAATATGGAACCCTCAATGCCCATCATCTCAAATTTCTGTACTGTAGAGCAGCATCACTCCCTCCCCTCACCCAAGTATCTTTTCCTCTTCTCAGCTGAAACACCTACATCTCTGTTACAGCAAGTGTCTTAGCATCAAATGGGACATAAAGGGGAAACATAGGTATAACCTGGGTACCTGTTATTCCCAGAATTTCATTCCCAGGTGACTAAAAGTTAAGAACTTTGCACACATCCATCCTGCTGAAATGTCAGCACATTTCCTAGTTTCCATGTTTTCCTGCTTTCCATGTTTTTTTCAAAATTGTTGAAAGGACCAAACCTCTTGCTCAGGGGCAGAGATTCGCTACTGGGAGAAGAATTATTAATGGTTATATCTCGTTCCTTAAAGTTTGTTAAATTCTTTCCCTATGGTTAAGAAAGAAAATAATATTACATTTGGATATGCTACAAGAAGTGACTTAGTCAAAATCAATACAACAGAAGACTTAGAACCCAAAATTTACACTTCCCATGACAAAGATTCATTTTCTGTTTTCTACTGCCTCCCAAGGCTGTTAGAGAAATTAGTGACCAGAAATGGAACAGGGTTGGACCCCATTCCCTCATGTATGACTTCTTTATGTGGAGCAAGCTTCTGTAATTCTACTTATCATGCATGATACTTTAAAATTTTCCCCTCTGAGACTATTAGCTTGTGAGCTGCTTAAAGAAGGACCTGTAGAGCCAGACATGGTGGTACAGACCTGCAGTCCTAGCTACTCAGGAGGATGAGGCAGGAGGATCTCTTGAGTTCAGAAGTTCAAGGCTGCAGTGTACTGTGATAGCTCGTGTAAATAGCCACTGAACTACAGCCTGGACAGCAATAGAGAGACTTCTATTCCCAAAATTTTGAAAAAAGAGAAAGGCCTCTATAGATTCATCTGTCTATCCCCATGGCCTAGCACGTGGCCATCAAGTATGATGCAGTCACTCAAATACATGTATATGAAACACTACTAAAAGAATCAATGCAATAGAAGATTAGAATGGAATAGGAAGCCAGAGCTAGAATATTGAGGACTTGAAATTAAGCTCCTTGAATCTATAATTTCTGACATAGGCTATGACTGTACACCTTTGTGTGCCATGTAAAACTGAACAATTTCAACATTGGGGTAACTCCCTAAAAAGTAGAAACTTTGAAAACCTTTCCTCCTTTAGTTCAGTGCCTGTACACGAAGTATTCAGCCTTTTTAAAAATATATATTTGAGGAACTTATAGTTCCCAGGCACTCACTCCAGTATGTTGCAAGCAATTTGATTGAAGTATTGCATATATCTTGGGCTTCAGACCAAGTATGAGGAATTATGCTCCATCAAAAATATCACCAAGGCAGCTTAAGGTAATGGAAACTGGTGCTTTGGATTAAACCTGTCTCTTTCCATCTCTGTTTCTGGTGCCTGGATAATGCCTCTGTGGGGAAAAAAAACAATTGAATACCTTGGAGTTAAAGAGGGAAGAATGGCAAAATGGAGAGGAGGTTGAACAAAATATGTTTTAGTCTTTAATTCAGGTCCTAAATGAGATCTAAAGAGCAGCATACAAATAAAATCTTCAAACCAGGGGCACCTCACATGTCAGTATATTCCACTGCCACCACCCAAGCTTAGAAAATCTGCTCTTTAGACTGAAATACCACTCAGGTCGAGTAAAATACCATATACTCGATGGCTTAAACAACAAATACTTGTTTTCTCATGGTTCTGGAGTCTAGGAGTCCAAGGTCAAGGTGTCAGAGTTGATTTTACATGAGCGCTGTCTTCCTGGCTTATAAATATCACGTTCTCACTGTGTTCTCACATGGCCTTTCCTCTGTGCATGCATGAAGAGAAAGAGAGCAACCTCTGATATCTCTTCCTCTTCTTATAATGACACCAGTTCTATCGCATTAGGGCCCCACCATTATGACTTCATTTAACTTTAATTATATCCCTAAAGGTTCGGTCTCCAAATACAGTCACACTGAAGTTACAGCTTCAACGTCTGAATTTGGGGGTTGAGGAGACATAATTCAGTTCATAACAGTATTATTAACCATAGTTTGCTGATTAAAAAATAAACTGAATCTCAAAGATTAGTGATTTTCACCTACTAGTAAGTAATAGAAGTCAAAACTGGAACTCAAAACTGTTAGCCGCTGGTCCTGCATTCTTTGTACCATATTATGTTGCCTTATAAAAGGATTAAGAATTGCTCCATCTGTTTCTGTTTTTTATTTGGAAGAATTTGTAGATAATTGGTTTAAAAAATATTTCTTTAAGTGTTTGGCAGAATTCACCAGTGAACCTATCTGGGTCTGATACTTTCTGTTTGGGAAGATTATTAATTATTAATTCAATTCATTTAATAGACTCATGTCTATTCAGATTATCTATTTCTCCTTGTGTGAGTTTTGGTAGATTTTGTCTTTCAAGGAATTGTCCCATTTCAAATAGGTTATCAAATTTGTTTTCATAAAGCTGTTCATAATATTCCTTGGTTATCCTATTAATATTTATGGAATTAACAGTAATGGTACCTCTTTCATTTTCGATATTTTCTCTCTTTCTCTCTCTCTCTCTCTCTTTTTTTAGATGGAGTCTCACTCTGTCACCCAGGCTGGTGTATAGTGGCGTGATCTTGGCTCACTGCAACCTCCACCTCCTGGGTTCAAGCGATTCTCCTGCCTCAGTCTCCTAAGTAGCTGAGATTACAGGTGTGCACCACCAAACCTGGCTAATTTTTTAAATTTTTAATAGAGAGAGGGTTTCATCATGTTGGTCAGGGTGGTCTCGAACTCCTGACCTCCTGATCCACCCACCTCAGCCTTCCAAAGTGCTGGGATTATAGGCGTGAGCCACTGAGTTCAGTTTTCTCTCTTTTTTCTCAGCTAACTTGGCTAGAGGTTTATCAATTTTGTTAATCTTTTCAAAGAAACATCATTTAGCTTAATTGATTTTCTCTATTGATTTCTACTCTTTTATTATTTTATTGCTTATGCTTCTTTGGACTTAATCTAATCTTCTTCTAGTCTTTTAAGGTGGAAGCTCAGATGACTAATTTTAGATCATTATTTTCTAATATACACATTAAGGGCCATACATTTCTCTCTAATCACTGCTTTGGCTGTATCCAACAAAACTTGATGCGCTATATTTTCATCTTAATCTGATGCAAAATATTTTTAAATTTCTCTTCAGAGCTCTTCTTCAATCTATGTGTTATTTTGAAGTGTTGTTCTAGATCCTTGAGGTATCGCCACACTGTCTTCCACAATGGTTGAACTAATTTGCACTCCCACCAACAGTGTAAAGGTGTTCCTATTTCTCCACATCCTCTCCAGCATCTGTTGTTTCCTGACTTTTAACCAAAGGATTACAAATCATTCTACTATAAAGGCACACGCACACGTGTGTTTATTGCAGCACTATTTACAATAGAAAAGAGTTGGAACCAACCCCAAAGTCCATCAATGATAGACTGGATAAAGAAAATGTGGCACATATTCACCATGGAATACTATGCAGCCATTAAAAACGATGAGTTCATGTCCCTTGCAGGGATATGGATGAAGCTAGAAACCATCATTCTCAGCACACTAACACAGGATCAGAAAATCAAACACTGCATGTTCTCACTCATAAGTGGGAGTTGAACAATAAGAACACATGGACACAGGGAGGGGAACATCACACACTGGGGCATGTTGGGGGTTGGGAGTCTAGAACCACCATGGCAAGTGTATACCTAGGCAACAAACCTGCATGTCCTGCACATGTATCCCAGTACTTAAAGCATCATTAAAAAAAAAAAGAAAAGAAAGTATATTTTACTGTTGTTGAATGAAGTATTCTATAGATGTCAATTGGATCCAATTGATTGATGGTGCTATTCAGCTCAATGATCTTCTTGCTGATTTTCTGCCTTCTAGATCTGTCAAGAACTAATACACAGGGGTTGAAATCTGCCAATATAACAGTGGACTTCTCTATTTTTCCTCACAGTGCTATAAGTGTTTGCCTCACATTTTTTGTTCTTATGCATATACATGAGGATTTTTACTTCTTTATGAAGAAGTGAACCCTTGTAATGTTATATTATTAATGCCTCTCTTTATCCCTGATAATTTTCCTTGTTTTGAATCTGCTTATTCTGAAATTAATGTTGCTACTCCAACTGTCTTTACTTTTACTTTTTTTTTTAACTTTTATTTTAGATCTAGGGGAACATGTGCAAGTTTGTTATATAGGTAAATTGCATACCACAGGGGTTTGTTTGGTGTACAGGTTTTATTACCTAGGTAACGAGCATAGGAGCCCATAGCTAGTTTTTCAGTTTTCACCCTCATCCCCCCTCTATGCTCAAGTAGGCCCAGTGTCTGTTCCTTTCTTTGTGTCCATATGTATTCAATGTTTAGCTACCACTTATAAGTGAGAACATGAAGTACTTTGTTTTCTGTTCCTGTGTAATGTGTCAGCTCACTTAGGATAATGGCCTCCAGTTCCATCCTTGTTGCTACAAAGAATATGATCTCTTGTATGACAGTGTAGTATTCCATGATATATTTGTATCACATTTTTAAAATCCAGCCTGGGAGATTTTTGTCACCACCAGGCCCACCTTACAAGAGTTCCAGAAGAAAGCACTAAATTTGAATAGGAAAAACCGGTACTAGCCACTGCAAAAACATACCAAATTGTAAAGACCATCGACACTATGAAGAAACTGCATCAACTAATGAGCAAAATAACCACCTAGTATCATAATGACAGGATGAAATTCACAGATAACAATATTAAACTTAAATGTAAATGTGCTAAATACCCCAATTAGAAGACACAGACTGGTAAATTGGATAATGAGTCAAGACCCATTGGTGTGCTGTGTTGAGGAGACCCATCTCATGTGCAGACACATGTAAGCTAAAAATAAAGAAATGGAGTAATATTTACCAAGCAAATAGAAAGAAAAAAAAGCAAACTTTAAACCAACAAAGATCCAAAAAGACAAAGAAGAGCATCACATAATGGTAAAGCAATCAACACAATAAGAAGAGCTAACTATCTTAAATATATATGCACCCAATACAGGAGCACCCAGATTCATAAAGCAAGTCCTTAGAGACCTAGAAAGAGACTTAGACTCCCACACAATAATACTTGGAGACTTTACACCCCACTGTTAATATTAGACAGATAAACAAGACAGAAAATTAACAAGGATATTAAGGACTTCAACTCAGCTCTGGACCAAATGATCTTAATAGACATCTACAGAACTCTCCACCCCAAATCAAAATAATATACATTCTTCTCAACATCGCATCACACTTATTTTAAAACTGACCACATATTTGGAAGTAAAACATTCCTCAGCAAATGCAAAAGAACAGAAATCATAACAAACAGTCTCTCAGACCACAGTGCAATCAAATTAGAACCCAGGATTAAGAAACTCACACAAAACCACATTACATGGAAACTGAGCAATCTGCTCCTGAATGACTACTGGGTAAATAAAGAAATTAAGACAGAAATAAAAAAGTTTCTTGAAATAAATGATAACAAAGACACATTGTACCAGAATCTCTGGAACACAGCTAAAGCAGTGTTTAGAGGGAAATTTATAGCACTAAATACCCACATGAGAAACCAGGAAAGATAAAACATTAACATCTTAACATCACAAATAAAAGAACCAGAGAAGCAAGAGCAAACAAATTCAAAATCTAGCAGAAGACAAGAAATAACTAAGATCACAGCAGAAATGAAGGAGATAGAGACACAAAAAAACCTTCAAAAAGTAAACGAATCCAGGAGCTGTTTTTTAAAAAAAGATTAACAAAATAGACCACTAGCCAGACTAATAAAGAAGAATAGAGAGAAGAATCAAATAGACAAAATAAAAAATGATAAAGGGGTGATCACCACTGATTTCACAGAAATACAAACTACCATCAGAGAATGCTATAAACACCTCTATGCAAATAAACTAGAAAATCTACAAGAATTGGATACATTCCTGAACACATACACCCTCCCAAGACTAAACCAGGAAAAAGTCAAATCCCTGAATGGGCCAATAACAAGTTCTGAAATTGAGGTAGTAATTAACAGCCTACCAACCAGAAAAAGCCCAGGACCAGACAGATTCACAGCAGAATTCTACCAGAGGTACAAAGGGGAACTGGTACCATTTTTTATAAAACTATTCCAAAAAATGTAAAAAGAAAGACTCCTCCCTAACTCATTTTGTGAGGCCAGCATCATCCTGATAGCAAAACCTGGAAGAGACACAATAAAAAAAAGAAAATTTTAGGCCAATATCCCTGATGAACATCAATACGAAAATCCTTAATAAAATACTAGCAAACCAAATCCAGCAGCACATCAAAAAACGTATCCACCACTATCACGTTGGCTTCATGCCTGGGATGCAAGGCTGATTCAACATACACAAGTCAATAAATGTAATCTGTCACATAAACAGAACCAATGGAAAAAACACGTGATTATCTCAATATATGCAGAAGAAACTTTTGATACAATTCAACACCGCTTCATGCTAAAAACTCTCAATAAACGAGGTTTTGATGAAACGTATCTCAAAGTAGTAAGGACGATTTATGACAAATCCACAGCCAATATCATACTGAATGGGCAAGACTGGAAGCATTGCCTGTGAAAACTGGCACAAGACAAAGATGCCGTCTCTCACCACTCCTACTCAACATAGTATTGGAATTTCTGGCCAAGGCAATCAGGCAAGAGAAAGAAATAAAGTTTATTCGAATAGGAAGAGAGAAAGTCAAATTGTCTCTTTTTTTAGATGACATGATTGTATATTTAGACAACCCCATTACCTCAGCCCCAAAACTCCTTAAGCTGATAAGCAACTTCAGCAAACTCCCAGGATACAAAATCAATGTGCAAAAATCACAAGGATTCTTGTACACCAATACAGACAAACAGAGAGCCAAATCGTGAGTGAACTCTCATTCACAATTGCTACAAAGAGCACAAAATACCTAGGAATACAACTTACAAGGGATATGAAGAACTTCTTCAAAGAGAACTACAAACCACTGCTCAAGGAAATAAGACAGGACACATACAAATGAAAAACTATTCCATGTTCATGGATATGAAAAATCAATATAGTGAATATGGCCATACTGCCCAAAGTACTTTAGAGATTCAGTGCTATCTCCATCAAACTACCATTGACTTACTTCACAGAATTAGAAAGAAAAACTACTTTAAATTTCATATGAAACCAAAAAGAGCCCGTATAGCCAAGAAAATCCTAAGCATAAAGAACAAAGCTGGAGGAATCACATTACCTGACTTCAAACTACACTATAAGGCTACAGTAACCAAAATGGCATGGTGATGGTACCAAAACAGATATATAGACCAATGGAACAGAACAGAGGCCTCAGAAATAATGCCACAAATCTACATCCATCTGATCTTTGGCAAACCATACAAAAACAAGCAATGGGGAAAGGATTCCCTATTTAATAAATGGTGCTGGGAAAACTGGCTAGCCATACGCAGAAAACTGAAACTGGACCCCTTCCGTACACCTTATACAAAAATTAACTTAAGATGGATTAAAGACTTAAATGTAAGACCTAAAACCATAAAAACTCTAGAAGAAAACTGAGGCCATCCATTTAAAACATAGGCATGGACAAAGACTTCATGACCAAAACACCAAAAGTGACTGGACAAAAGCCAAAATAGACATATGAGATCTAATTAAACTATAGAGCTTCTGCGCTATGAAAGAAACTATTATCAAAGTGAACAGGCAACATACAGAATGGGAGAAAATTTTTGCAATCTGACAAAGGGCTAATACCCAGAATCTACAAGGAGCTTAAACAAATTTACAATAAAAAAAAAAAAACTTCAAAATGTGGGTGAAGAATATGAACTGGCACTTCCAAAAATAAGACATTTATATGGCCAACAAATATATGAAAAAAAACGCATCATCACTGTCATTAGAAAAATGCAATTCAAAACCACAATGAGATACCATCTCACACCAGTTAGAATGGTGATCATTAAAAATTCAGGAAACAACAGATGCTGGAGAGGATGTGGAGAAATAGTAATGCTTTTACACTGTTGCTGGGAATGAAAATTAGTTCAACCATTGTGGAAGACAATGTGGCAATTCCTCAAGGATATAGAACCAGAAATACCGATTGATGCAGCAATTCCATTCCTGGACATATATCTACAGGATTATAAATCATTCTACTGTAAAGACACATGCACATGTATTTATTGCAGCACTATTTCAATAGCAAAGACTTGGAACCAACCCAAATGCCCATCAATGATAGACTGGAAAAAGAATGCTTGTGATTTTTGCACATTGATTTTGCATCCTGAGACTTTGCTGTAGTTACTTATCAGCTTAAGGAGGTGTTGGGGTGAGACGATGCGGTTTTCTAAATATACAATCATATCATCTGCAAACGGGACAATTTGACTTCCTATTTTGCTAATTGAATACCGTTCATTTCTTTCTCTTGCCTGATTACCCTAGCCAGAAATTCCAACACTATGTTGAATAGGAGTGGTGAGAGAGGGCATCCCTGTCTTGTGCCAGTTTTCAAAGGGAATGCTTCCAGTTTTTGCCCATTCAGTATGATACTGGCTGTTGGTTTGTCATACATAGCTCTAATTATTTTAAGATACGTTCCATCAATACCGAATTTATTGAGAGTTTTTAGCATGAAGTGCTCTTGAATTTTGTCAAAGGCCTTTTCTGCATCTATTGAGTTAACCATGTGGTATTTATCTTTGGTTCTGTTTATATGCCGGGATTACACGGCTGATTTGTGCATGTTGAACTGTCTTGCCAAATTTCTGCATCCCATAGGGTGGAGAAGTCCATTTCTGATCACAGCAGATGTTTTTAATGTGCTGCCAGGATTCGGTTTGCCATTAGTATTTTATTGGAGGATTTTGCATCACCGTTCAACAGGGATATTGGTCTAAATACTTTTGTGTTGTGTCTCTGCCAGGCTTTGCATTTAAGATGCTACTTTATAGCTGAGTTAGGAGGATTCCTCCTTTCTACCGATTGGAATATTTCAGAGAAAGAATGAACAAAATTCTCCTTGCCTCTAGGTGGTGAATTCAGCTGTGAATCCGTCTGGTCCTTTTTTTGACTTTTTTGGTTGGTAGGCTATTAATTTTAAATTTTATTTATTATCATTATACCTTGCTGTAGGGTACATGCACAACATGGTTTATTACATATGTATACGAAAGCATGTTATCTGCTGCACCCATCAACTCTGTCACATTTTTACATTGTGGCAGGACCTCCCATGCAATCCCCCACCTCCCTCTCCCCTTTTTCCATGATAGGCCCCTCGTGCGGTGGAGGGGTGTTCCTCTTCCTGAGTCCAAGGATCTCATTGCTCAGTTCCCACCCTGGTGAGTGAGAAATATGTGTTTGGTTTCTGTTCCTGTGGAGAAGCCACAAGAAATGATAATTTCCAGCTGCATCCATGTCCCTACAAAGGACGCAAACTCATCCTTTTTTATGGCTGCATAGTATTCCATGGGGTGTATATGTTACATTTTCTTAATCCAATCTGTCACCGATGACATTTGCTGATTCCAAGTCTTTGCGATATGAATAGTGCTGTAAATAAACATACGCGGCATGCGTCTCTGTTAATTTATAATCTCTTTAAAGAGGTCCCCAGTACGTGGGATAATAGTCACATGGTACATCCAGTTCTTAGATCCTGAGAATCAGCCACTGTTTCCAGGTAATGGCTGGAACTAGTTTACAATCCCACCAACAGTGTAAAGTTCCTATTTCCATCTCCTGCACCTGTTGTTTCCTTGGACTTTTTGGGGGCCGATCGCTTATTCTAACTGTGTGAGACGGTATCCCACAGGCTGATTTTACTGATGGCCAGTGACATTTATACTCTTTTCACATGTCTGTTGGCTGCATGAACGTCTCTCGGAGAAACTGTTCATATCCTTTGCCCACTTTTGATGGCTATTTGTTTTTTCTGTAGTTCTGTTTATTCTTTGGTGGTTCTGATATTAGCCCTCGTCAGATGAGTAGATTGCAAAATTTCTCCATTCCGTAGGTTGTCTGTTCAATTTTGATGGTAGTTTCTTTTTGCTGTGTAGAAGTTTCTTTAGTTTAATTCAGGATCCCCATTTGCTCAATTTTAGCTTTTGTTGTAGTTGCTTTTTGGTATTTTAGACACGAAGTCTCGTCCATGCCCATGTCCTGAATGGCAATACCCAGGTTTTCCCAGATTTGGTATTAGGGTCGCAAACATTTAAGTCTCTAATCCATCTTGAATTTAATTTTCGGTATATAAGCGAGCGATCCAGTCTCAGCTTTCTACCTATACAGCCAATCTTCCCAGCAATCAAGTCGATAAATAGGGAATCCTTTTCCATTTCTTTTGTTTTTTCTAGGGCTTGTCAAAAGATCAGATATTGTAGATGTGTGGTATTATTTCTAGAGGACTCTGTTCTGTTCCATTGGTCTATATATTCTGTTTCTTTGGTACTAGTACTTCCATGTTGTTTTGGTTACTGCAGTCTGCAGTATAGTTTAAAGCCAGTACGCATGCCTCCTAGCTTGTTCTTGACTTAGGATTGTTCTGGAGATGCGGCTCTTTCCATGAACTTAAAACAGTTTTTCCACTTCTGTGAATAGAAAGTCACGGTAGCTTGATGGGATGGCATTGAATCATAAATTACTCTGTGGGTGGTGGTGTATGGCCATTTCACGATATTGATTCTTCCTATCCATGGAGTATGGTATGTTCTTTTTCCCATTTGTTTGTGTCTCTTTTTATTTCACTGGAGCAGTGGGTTTGTAGTTCCTCCTGAAGAGGTCCTTTACATCCTTGTGTTGGATCTCTAGGCATTTGATTCTTCTTTGAAGCAATTGTGAATGGGCTCATTCATGATTTGGCTCTGTGTTTGTCTGTTAGTTGGTGTATACAAGAATGCTAGATTTGGTGCACATTACTCCCAGTATCCTGAGACTTCAGCTGAAGTTGCTTATCAGCTTAAGGAGATTTCCTTGTAGGCTTTGAGATAATGGGGTTTTCTAAATATACAATCATGTGTCATCTGCAAACAGGGACAATTTCTTGACTTCTTCTTTTTCCTAACTGAATAATTCTGATTTTTCGCTCTAATTCAAGTTTCTAGGCCAGAACTCACCATGTCAACAGGAGCAGGTGAGAGATACATCCCTGTCTTGTGCCAGCTCTTCAAAAGGGAATTTTTCCAGTTTTTTGCCCCATATCCAGTACGAGATAATACGGTTTGTCATACTAGCTCTTATTATTTCTTTGGAGGTGCATAGTTCCATCCATACCTTAATTTATTGAGTTGCTTTAGCATGATGGTTGCCGTTGAATCTTTGTCAAGTTTCCTTCGCATCTACGAGACAATCATGCGGTTCTGTCTCTTTGGTTCTGTTTATATGCCGGATTACGTTTATTGATTCGCTAATGTTGAACTAAAGCCTGCAACATCCTTGCGGATGTAGCCTCCATTTGATCATGCAGGTGGATAAGCTTTTTGATGGGTTAAGAATCCGGCTTTGGCTAAAAGTATTTATTTTCGAGGGATTTTGCATCGAGCGTTCACTAGGGATATTGGTCTAAAATTCCTTTTTTGTTGTGTCTCGCTGGTGGCTGGTATCAGGATGATGTTGGCCCCATAAATGAGTTAGGAGGATTCTTTTCATTGATTGGAATAGTTCAATGAAATGGTACCAACTCCTCCTTATACCTCTGGTAGGCCCCATAACCCATCTGTCCTAATTTTGTTGGTGGCTATTAATTATTGCCTCAATTTCAGAGCCCATTATTGGTCTTGTCTAGGATTCAACTTCTCTCCGGTTTATCTTGGAAGAGTGTAGCGTCCAGAAATTTTATCTTATTTTTCTGTTTGCAGTTTATTTGTGAGGTGTTTATAGTATTCTCTGATGGCAGTTTGTATCAGGCCTGTAAGTATATCCCTTTACTATTTTAATTAATTTATTTGATTCTTTCTTTTTCTTTCTTTTGATATTCCTTTGGTTTAGTGGTCTCTGCCTGACGAGTTGATTCTTTCAAAAAACCAACCTCCTGGATTCCATTGATTTTTGATGCTGAGGCCCTATCTCCTTCAGTTCTGTCTTCGATCTTAGTTATTCTTGCCTTCATAGCTTTGGAATGTGCTTCCGTTCTTGCTCTAGTTCTTTAATCATGCATGCTAGAGCGTCAATTTCGATCTTTCCTCTCTTGTGGGCATTTAGTGCCATAAATTTCCCCCACACACCGCTTAAATGTGTCCAGAGATTCTTAGGTTGTATCTTTGTTCTCATTGGTTTCAAAGAACATCTTTATTTCTGCCTTCATTTCATATGTACCCAGTAGTCATTCAGGAGCAGGCTGTTCAGCTCTGCATGTAGTTGAGTTGTTTTGATTGAGTTTTAGTCCTATTCTAGCTTTCTTGATTGCACTGTGGTCTGAGAGACAGTTTGTTATAATTTCTGTTCTTGAAGACATGATATGCTTTACTTCCAATTATATGCTCAATTTGGATGGGGTACGATGTGGTGCTGAGAAGAATGTATATTCTGCTGATTTGGGGTGGAGAGTTCCCATAGGATGTTCATTAGGTCTGCTTGCTGCAGAGATGAGTTCAATTCCTGGATATCCTTGTTAACTTTCTGTCTTGTTGGGATCTGTCTAATGTTGACAGTGGAGGTTGAAGTCTCCCACATTGTATGTGAGTCTAAGTCTCTTTGTAAGTCTCTAAGCGACTGCTTTATGAATCTGGTGCTCCTGTATTGCATATATTTGTGATAGTTAGCCTTCCTGTTGAATTGATCCTTTACCATTATGTAATGGCCTTCTTTGTCTTGGTCTTTTGAGTGGTTTAAAAGTCTGTTTTATCAGAGACTAGGATTGCAACTCCTGCTTTTTTAGGAGTTCTCCATTTTGTTTTTGGTAAATCTTTCCTCTATCCTTTTAGGGGTCGGAGTCATGTATGTCTCTGCATGAGATGGGTCTCCCACAGCAGACTGATGGGTCTGACTCTTTATCCAGCTTCACAGTCTGTGGCCTTTTAATTGGAGCATTTAGTCCATTTTACTTTATACAGATTGTTATGTGTGAACTTGATCCCGCCATTATGATAATAATCCTCGGTTATTCTGCCTTAGCGATGTAGCCTCTTCCTACCTCGATGGTCTTTACATTTTGCATAAGCTTGCAAATGGCTGGCACCGCTGTTCCTTTCCATGTTGAGTGCTTCCTTCGTGGTCTCTGCAGGCAGGCCTGGTGGTGACAAAATCTCTACATTTGTTATATCTGTAAAGGATTTTATTTCTCCTTCACTATGAAACTGAGTTTGGCTGGATACAGAAATTGCTGAAAATTTTCTTTAAGAATGTTGAATATTGGCCCCACTCTTCTGGCTTGAGAGTTTCTGCCGGTATCTGCTGTGAGTCTGATGGCTTCCCCTTTGTGGGGTAACCCGATCTTTCTCTGGCTGCCCTAAGATTTTTTCCTTCATTCTCAACTCTTGGCAGAATCTGGCACCAGTCTTGAGCTACCGAGACATCTTGTATGTTCTCTGCATTCTGATCTAGCTGGCCTCCTGCCTCCTCACTAGGGGTTTTGGGGGTGCCTCCCGGATGACATCCTGTAGAGTGCTTTCCAACTTGGTTCCATTTTTCCCTCACTTTCAGGCACCCCAATCAGACGGAGATTGGTTTTATGCATCCATACTTCTTGCAGGCTGGTTTTGTTTTCTCGCTTCATTCATTTGATCTCATCATGATATTTCTTTTCCAGTTGATCGGTCGGCTCACTGAAGCTTGTGTGATGAGTCATTGAGCCATGGAGCATTTGTTTAGACCTTCTTATTAATTACTTAATACACTTCCACTTTTTCGATTTTAGTTTTTGCGCGCAGTATATAATTCTCCTTTTATTTCCTGAGGAATGATGTGACTGAAGCCTTCTTCATCTTCAAAGCCATTCTCCGCTCCAGCTTGATCCGTTGTTGGCGCATGAGCCGCGCCCTTGCCGGGAGATGCTCTTACTTTTGACCTTCCAGCTTTCAGTTCTGCTTTTTCCCCATCTTTAGGAGCCGGATCTGTCTCTGGTCTTTGATGATGCGGATGTACTGATGGGGTTTTAGTGTAGGTGTCCTTCCTGTTTGATAGTTTTTCTACCGTCAGGACCCTCAGCCAGGTCTGAGCTGAGACAAGTTTGAGGTCCACCTGACCCTGTTTGTCTGCATCAGCAGCAAGAGGCTGCAGAAGATAGAATATTTCTGAACAAAGCAGTGTACTCTGCCTGATCTTTGCTTTGAAGCTCTCTCAGGTGTACTCCACCCCGTGAGGTGTGGGGTGTCAGACTGCCCTCATGGGGATGCGTTCCCCAGTTGTGGGTTACTCAGGTCAGGGACCACCTTGAGCAGGCAGTCTGGGTCTGCTCTTTCAGATCTCAGCCTGTGTTGGGAGAGATCCACTGCTCTCCTTCGTGTGCTGTCAGACAGAGCGCCCGCAGAGGCTCTCTGCTGCTTGTTGTTGTTGTTGTTGTTGTTGTGTAGCTGTGCCTGTCCCCAGGTGAGCCCACAGAGACAGGCAGGTTTCCTGAGCTGCCGTGCATTTCACCTCAGTTCAGCTTCCCAGCAGCCAGGCCGCATTTCCCATTTGGCGCCTTTCAGCAATGGCGGGCGCTTCTCCCAGCCTCGGCCAAGGCTCGTTTGCAGATCACAAGACTGCTGTGCTAGCAATGAGGAGGCCCGGCGGGCGTGGACCCTCCCGCCATGGTGGGATATGATCGGTGCCTGCTGCTTAAAGCGCAATATTGGGGTGGGAGCACCCGATTTTCCAGGTACAGCCCCAGTTCCCTCTGCCAGAAAAGGATTTTGGCGCTTTCCCAGGTGGTGAGAGGGGGCCAAGCGATGCCCTCACTTCAGCCAGCTCTCACACGGGCTGTAGGCAGCTGACCAGCACCGATCGCCCAGCACTCCCAGTGAGATGAACCTAGTAATTTCTAAAGTGAAACGGAGAAATTACCTGTCTTCTGTGTTTGGCGCTAGAGTTGGGAGACTGAGCTGCTCCTATTCGGCCATCTTGCTCCGCCCCCCCGGCTATTAATTATTGCCTCAATTTCAGAGCCTCCTATTGCTCTATTCAGGGATTCAAATTATTCCTGGTTTAGTCGTGGGACAGTGTATGTGTCCAGGAATTTATCCATTTCTTCTAGGTTTTCTAGCTTATTTGTGTAGAGGTGCTTATAGTATTCTCTGATGGTAGTTTGTATTTCTGTGGGGTCAGTGGTGATATCCCCTTTATCTTTTTCTATTGTGTCTATTTCTTCATTATTAGTCTTTCTAGCGGTCTATCAATTTTGTTGATCTTTTCACAAAACCAGCTCCTGGATTCATTGATTTTTTTTTTAACTTTTAAAAACAGTTTTATTGAGATATAAATCACATACAGTACAATTCACTTAAATTTTACAACTCAATGGTTTTTAGCATATTCACAGACTTTTACATCCATCACCACAATCAATTTTAGAATATTTTTACTACTCTCAAAAGAAAGCTTGTGACCATTTTTGGCTACATGGGTCAAATGGCCTCTGTGGAACCTACTCTACTCTATCATTGTAATACTAAAGCACTACGTATAGTATGGACTGTGGACCAAATCCTGCCTATCACATATTTGTGTAAATAAATGTTTACTGGATTCATTGATTTTTTGGAGGGTTTTTTTGTGTCTCTATCTCCTTCAGTTCTGCTCTGATCTTTGTTATTTCTTGCTTTCTGCTAGATTTTGAATGTGTTTGCTCTTGCTTCTCTAGTTCTTTTAATTGTGATGTTCGGGTGTCAATTTTAGATCTTTCCTGCTTTCTCTTGCGGGCATTTAGTGCTATAAATTTCCCTCTACATACTGCTTTAAATGTGTCCAAGAGATTCTGGTATGTTGTATCTTTGTTCTCATTGGTTTCAAAGAACATCTTTATTTCTGCCTTTATTTTGTTATGTACCCAATAGTCACTCAGGAGCAGGTTGTTCAGTTTCCAAGTAGTTGAGCAGTTTTGATTGAGTTTCCTAGTCCTAAGTTCTAGTTTGATTGCACTTTGCTCTGAGAGAGAGTTTGTTACAATTTCTGTTCTTTTACATTTGCTGAGGAGTGCTTTACTTCCAACTGTGTGGTCAATTTTGGAACAAGTGTGATGTGGTGCTGAGAAGAATGTATATTCTGTCGATTTGGGGTGGAAAGTTCTGTAGATGTCTATTAGGTCCACTTGGTGCAGAGTTGAGTTCAATTCCTGAGTATCTTTGTTAACTTTCTGTCTCGTTGATCTATCTAATGTTGACACTAGAGTGTTAAAGTCTCCCATTATTGTTGTATGGGAGTTTAAGTCTCTTTGTAAATCTCTAAGGACTTGCTTTATGAATCTGGGTGCTCCTTTATTGGGTGAATATATGTTTACAATAGTGAGCTCTTCTTGTTGAATTGATCCCTTTACCATTATGTAATGGCCTTCTTTGTCTCTTTTGATCTTTGTTGGTTTAAAGTCTGTTTTATCAGAGACTAGGATTGCAACCCCTGCCTTTTTTTGTTCTCCATTTGCTTGGTAGATCTTCCTCCATCACTTTATTTTGAGCCTATGTGTGTCTCTGTATGTGAGATGGGTCTCCTGAATACAGCAAACTGATGGGTCTCGACTCTTTATCCAATTTGCCAGTCTGTGTCTTTTAATTCTACTATTTAGTCCATTTACACTTAAGGTTAATATTGTTATGTGTGAACTTGATCTTGTATTATGATGTTAGCTGGTTATTTTGCTCATTATTTGATGCAGTTTCTTCCTAGCATTGACGGTCTTTACTTTTTGGCATGTTTTTGCAATGGCTGGTACCTGTTGTTCCTTTCCATGTTTAGTGCTTTCTTCAGGATCTTTTGTAGAGCAGGCCTGGTGGTGACAAAATCTCTAAGCATTTGCTTGTCTGTAAAGGATTTTATTTCTCCTTCACTTATGAAGCTTAGTTTGCCAGGATATGACATTCTAGGTTGAAAATTCTTTTAAGAATGTTGAATATTGGCCATTACTCTCTTCTGGCTTGTAGGGTTTCTGTAGAGAAATCCACTGTTAGTCTGATGGACTTCCCTTTGTAGGTAACCTGACCTTTTTCCCTGGCTGCTGTTAACATTTTTTCCTTCATTTCAACTTTGATGAATCTGACGATTATGTGTCTTGGGGTTGTTCTTCTTGAGGAGTGTCTTTGTGGTGTTTTCTGTATTTTTTGAATTTGAAGGTTGGTCTGTCTTGCTAGGTTGGGGAAGTTCTCCTGGATGTTATCCTGAAGATTATTTTCCAACTTGGTTCCATCCTCCCTGCCACTTTCAGGTACACCAATCAAATATAGGTTTGGCCTTTTCACATAGTCCCATATTTCCTGGAGGCTTTCTTCATTCCTTTTCATTCTTTTTTCTCTAATCGTGTCTTCACACTTTATTTCATTAAGTTGATTTTCCATCTCTGATATCTTTTGGTCTCCTTGATCAATTCAGCTACAGATACTTGAGTGTGCTTCACAAAGTTCTCATGCTGTGTTTTTCAGGTCCATTCGGTCATTTATATTCTCTAAACTGGTTGTTCTAGTTAGCAATTCCTCTAACCTTTTTTCAAGGTTTTTAGCTTCCTTGTATTTTGTTAGAACGTGCTCCTTTAGCTTGGAGGAGTTTGTTATTACCCACCTTCTGAAACCTATTTCTGTCAATTCATCAAACTCATTCTCCATTCAGTCTTGTGTCCTTGCTAGAGAGGAGCTGTGATCATTTGGAGGAGAAGAGGCATTCTGATTTTTCGGATTTTTAGTCCTTTGCACTGGTTTTTCTTCATCTTTGTGGATTTACCTACCTTTGGTCTTTGATGTTGGTGACCTTTGAATGGGGTTTCTGTGTGGGTGTCCTTTTTGTTGATGTTGATGCTATTCCTTTCTGTTCATCAGTTTCCCTTCTAACAGGCCTCTCTGCTGTAGGTCTGCTGGAGTTTGCTGGAGGTGTACTCCAGACACTGTTTACTTGGGTTTCACCAGCAGATGCTGCAGAACAGCAAAGATTCCTGCCTGTTCCTTCCTCTGGAAGCTTTGCCTACAGAGGCACCCACCAGATGTCAGCTAGAGCTCTCCTGTATGAAGTGTCTGTCAACCCCTGCTGGGAGGTGTCTCCCAGTCAGGAGGCGCAAGGGTCAGGGACCCACTTGAGGAGGCAGTCTGTCCCTTAGCAGAGCTCAAATGCTGTGCTGGGAGATCTGCTGCTCTCCTCAGAGCTGGCTGGTAGGAACATTTAAGTCTGCTGAAGCTGCACCCATAGCTACCCCTTCCCCCAGGTGCTCTGTCTCAGGGAGATTGGAGTTTTATCTATAAGCTTATGACAGAGGATGCTGCCTTTCCTTCAGAGATGCCCTGTCCAGACAGGAGGAATCTAGAGAGGTAGTCTGGCTACAGTGGCTTTGCAGAGCAGCAGTGGGCTCTGCCCTGTTCCAATCTCCTGGTGGCTTTGTTTACACTGTGAGGGGAAAACAGCCTACTTAAGCCTCAGTAATGTCAGATGCCCCTGCCCACACCAACCTTGAGTGTCCCAGGTTGACTTCAGACTGTTGCGCTGGCAGCGAGAATTTCAAGCCAGTGGATCTTAGCTTGGTGGGCCTTACTGGCATTCCAGGTGCCACTAGGTCATGAAACAAACTCCTGCAGCTAGCTCAGTGTCTTCGCAAAAAGCCATGCAGTTTTGTGCTTGAAACCCAGGACCCTGCTGTCATAGGCACCTGAGATAATCTTCTGGTCTGCAGGTTGCAGAAACCATGGGAAATGCATAGTATCTGGGCCAGAATGCACTGTTCCTCATCACACAGTCTCTCACAGCTTCCCTTGGCAAGGGGAGAGAGTTCCCCAACTCCTTGAACTTTCTGAGTGATGCAACACCCAACCCTGCTTCAGCTTGCCCTCCGTGGGCTGCAACCACTGTTTAACCAGTCCCAATTAGATGTGCCGGATACCTTAGTTGGGAATGCAGAAATAACCTGCCTTCTGAGTTGATCTTGCTGGGAGATGCAGACCGCAGCTGTTTCTATTCGATCATCTTGCCAGCCACCTTGAATATACTTTCTTCTCTAGCTCACGTTTGGTCACACGTCAGGCATAAAAGGCACAAAACAAACTTAAAAAAATATAAATTATACAATATCTTCTCTTAGATAATAGAATTAAACAAGAAATAAATAACAGAATGACAGAAAACTTCAAAATACTTAGAGATTAAACAGCTCACTTCTATTTGTTATTATACTTCAAGTTCTGAGATACATGTGCAGAACATACAGGTTTTTTACATAGATATACACATGCCATGGTGGTTTGATCACCCATCAATCCATCACCTACTTCAGGTATTTGCTGGTATTTTGAAGGACCTCTTCAAGGAGAGCTACAAACCACTGCTCAGTGAAATAAAAGAGGACACAAACAAATGGAAGAACATACCATGCTCATGGATAGGAAGAATCCATATCGTGAAAATGGCCATACTGCCCGAGGTAATTTATAGATTCAATGCTATCCCCATCAAGCTACCAATTACTTTCTTCACAGAATTGGAAAAAACTGCTTTAAAGTTCATATGGAACCAAAAAAGAGCCCACATTGCCAAGACAATTCTAAACCAAAGGAACAAAACTGGAGGCATCACACTACCTGACATCAAACTATACTACAAGGCTACAGTAACCAAAACAGCATGGTACTGGTACGAAAACAGAGATATAGACCAATGGAATGGAACAGAGCCCCGTGAAATAAGTCTATTACTCCACAGCCATCTGATCTTTGACAAACCTGCCAAAAACAAGAAATGGGGAAAGGATTCACTATTTACTTCAAATGGAAGTTGGAAAATTGCAGCCATAAGTAGAAAGCTGAAACTGATCCTTTTCCTTTACTCCTTATACGAAAATTAATTCAAGCATGGATTAGAGACTTAAATGCTAGACCCCCAATAACATAAAAACCCTAGAAGAAACGTAGGCAATACCATTCAGGACATAGGGCATGGGCAAGAACTCATGTCTAAAACACCAAAAGCATCAGCAACAAAAAGCAAAACTGACAAATGGGATCTAATTGGGTACCAAAAGAGCTTCTGTACAGCAAAAAGAAACTACCATCAGAGTGAACAGGCAACCTAGACGGGAGAACATTTTTGCAATCTAGTCACTGACAAAGGGCTAATATCCAGAACTCAGTTTTCAAAAGAACTCAAACAAATTTACAAGAAAAAACAAACAACCCTATCAAAAAGTGGGCAAAGGATATGAACAGAGACACTTCCCTCAAAGAAGACATTTATATAGCCAACAGACACATGAAAAAATGCTCATCATCACTGGCCAGCCATCAGAGAAATGCAAATCAAAACCACAATGAGATACCCATCTTACACCAGTTAGAATGGCAATCATTAAAAAGTCAGGAAACAACAGGTGCTGGAGAGGATGTGGAGAAATAGGAACATCTTTACACTGTTGGTGAGTTCAACCATTGTAGGGAAACAGTGTGGTGATTCCCTCAAGGATCTAGGAACTAGAAATACCATTTGACCCAACTGCCCATTACTGGGTATGTATCGAAAGGATTATAAATCATGCTGCTATAAACATTTACGCACACATCTGTTTATTGCAGCACTGGTCTACAATAGCAAAGACTTGAATCAACCCAAATGTCCATCATCAGTGACAGACTGGATTAAGAAAATGCCATACACCATGGGATACTATGTCATAAAGGATGAGTTCGTGTCCTTGTGGGGGAGATGGATGTAGCTGGAAACCATCATTCTCAGCAAAACTATTGCAAGAGCAGAAACCAAAACATGCATGGTTCTCACTCAGGTGGGAATTGAACAATGAGATCACTTGACACAAGAAGGGAACATCACACACTGAGGCCTATTGTGGGGTGTGGGGAAGGAGGAGGGATAGCATTGGGAGATATACCTAATGTAAATGACGACTTAATGGGTGCAGCACACCAACATGGCACATGTATACATATGTAACAAACCTGCACGTTATGCACATGTACTCTAGAACTTAAATATAATTTTTTAAAAAAGGAAAATGTAAAATAAATAAATAAATAAAAGTAAAAGTAAAATAAAATAAAATCCAGCCTAGCATTGATGAGCATTTAGGTTGATTTCATGTCTTTGCTTTTGTGAATAGTGTTTCAATGAAAATATGCATGTGTGTGTCTTTATGTTAGAACAATTTATATTCCTTTTGGTATATACCCAATCATAAGTCGAATAGTAATTCTTCTGTGAGTTCTTTGAGAAATCACCAAACTGCTTTCCATGATGGCTGAACAAATTTACATTCCCACCAGCAGTGTATAAGCATTTCTTTTTCTCTACAACCTTGCAAATATCTGTTAGTTTGACTTTGCAGTAATAGCCATTCTGACTCGTGTGAGATGATATCTCATTGTGGTTTTGAATTGCATTTATCTAACGGTTAGTGATGTTGAGCAATTTTTTCATGTGTTTATTGGCCACATATATATCTTCTTTTGAGAAGTGTCTGTTCATGTCCTTTGCCCACTTTTTAAAGAGATTGTTTTCTACTTGTTAATTTCTTATCATTCCATATAGATTCTGGATATTAGATCTTTGTTGGATGCATAGTTTGCAAATATTTTCTCCTCTTCTGTATGTTATCTGCTTACTCAGTTGATAGTTTCTATTGCCCTGCAGAAGCTCTTTCAGTAAATTATGTCCCATTTGTCAATTTCTGGTTTGTTGCAGTTGCTTTTGGCATCTTTGTCATGAAATCTTTGCTAGGTCCTATGTCCCAAATGGTATTTCTTAGAATATCCTTCAGTATTTCTGTAGTTTTAGGTTTTAGGTTTTACAATAAAGTCACCTTGAGTTGATTTTTGTATGTGGTATAAATAAGGGGTCCAGTTTCTCTATTCTGCAAATGTCTAACCTGTTATCCCAGCAACATTTATTGAATAGGGAATCCTTTCCCCATTGCTTACTTTTTTTGGTCAAAGATTGCATTATTGTAGGTGTCTGGCATTATTTCTGGACCCTCTATTCTACTCCTTTGCTCTATGTGTCTGTTTTTGACCAGTACCATACTGTTTTGGTTATTAATGCCTTGTAGTGTAGTTTGAAGTCAGGTAATGTGATGTGGCTGGCATTGTATTTTTTGCTTAGGATTACATTGGACTTTTGAGCTATTTTTTGGTTTCTTGTGAATTTTAAAATAGAATTTTCTAGTTTTGTGAAGAATGTCTTTGATTGTTTGATGAGAATAGCATGATATCTATAAATTGCTTTGGGCAGTGTGGTCATTTTAACAATATTGATTCTTGCAATCCATGAACATGGAATGTTTTTCAATTTGTTTATGTCATCTCTGATTTCTTTGAACAATGTTTTGTAATTTTCTTTGTAGAGATCTTTCACCTCCCTGTTCAGATGTATTCCTAGGTATTTTATTCCTTTTGTGGCTATTGTTAATGACATTGTGTTCTTAATTTGACTCTCAACTTGAATGTTGTTGGCGTATCAAAATGCTACTGATTTTTGTGTACTGATTTTGTATTCTGAAACTTTGCTGAAATGGGTTATCATACCAAGAATCTTTTGAGCAGAGACTATATCAAGGATCATATCAAGGATCTTTGGGCAGAGATTTCTAGGTATAGAATCATATTATATGCAAACTGGGACCGTCTGACTTCCTTTTTTCCTATTTGGATGCTTTTTACTTCTTTCTCTTGCCTGATTGTTCTGGTCAGGACTTTCATATTATATTGAATAGTATTGGTGAGAGTGGGCATCTTTGTATTGTTCTGGGTTTCAACCAGAACATTTCAATTTTTCTCATTCAATACGGTATTGCCTGTCTGTTTACTATAGATGGCTCTTGTTAGGTTGAAGTATATTCCTCCTTCAATGCCTAGCTTGTTGAGGGTTTTTCAATATGAAGTCATGTTGAATTTTATCAGGAGATTATTTTGCATATATTGAGTTCATCATTTGTTTTTTGTTTTTAATTCTCTTTATGTGATGAATCACATTTATTGATTTGCATATGTTGAACCAGTCTTGGATCACAGAGATAGCCTAGTTGATTATGATGGATTACCTTTTAGATGTGTTGATGGATTCAGTTTGCTATTACTTTGTTGAGGATTTTTGCATCTGCATTCATCAGAGATATTAGCCAGAATTTCTCTCTCTCTCTCTCTCTCTCTCTCTCTGTGTGTGTGTGTGTGTGTGTGTGTGTGTATGTGTGTGTGTGTGTGTGTCTGCCAGGTTTTAGTGTCAGGATGATGCTGGCCTCACAGAATGAGTTAGGAATGAATTCCTCCTCTGCTATTATTTGGAATAGTTTTGATATAAATGCTACCAGCTCTTCTTTACAAATCTGGTAGAATTTAGCACTGAATCTTTCTAGCATTGGGCTTTTTCTGGTTGGTAAGCTACTTTATACTGATACAGTTTTGGAACTCATTATTGGTCTGTTCAGGGATTCAATTTCTTCTTCGTTCAATTTTGGGAACTTGTATGTTCCCAGGAATTTATTCATTTATTCTAGATTTTCTAGCTTGTGTGCATAGAGATTTATGTAGTAGTCTCTGAGGAGTTATTTTTATACTTATGTGGGGTTAGTGGTGACATCTTCTCTGTCATTTTTAATTGAGTTTATTTAGATATTTTCTTTCTTTTCTTTATTGGTCTAGCTAGTGGTCTATCTATCTTATTACATGGAACTTCTCTATTTATTTATTAGTCTAGCTAGTGGTCTACCTATCTTATTAATTCTTTAAAAAAAACGAACTCTTGAGTTTATTTATCTTTTGTAAATTTTTTTACATCTCAATTTCCTTCAATTCAGCTCTGATTTTTACTTATTGTCTTCTACCTTTGGGATTGGTTTGTTCTTGTTTCTCTACCTCCACCAGGTGTTATGTTAGGTTTTTAATTTGACATATTTCTAACTTTTCAATTTGAGTGTTTAGTGCTATAAACATTCCTCTTAACACTGCCTTAGCTGTGTCCCAGAGATACTGGTATGCTCTATTTTTGTGAGGTTTTGTCCCTGATTATGTTTCTAATACTGTCAGTGGCGAGGTGAAGTCTAACACTATTATCATGTGGTTATCTAAGTCTCTTCCTAGGTCTCTAGGAACTTGCCTTATTAATATAGGTAGTCCTGTATTGGATGCATATGTATTTAGGCTAGTTTGTTCTTGTTGAAATGAGCCCTTTACCATTATGTAATGCCCTTCTTTGTCTTTTTTGATCTTTGTTGGTTTAAACTATATTTTACCTAAAATTAAAATAACAAGCACTACTGTTTTCTGTGTTCTCTTTGCTTGGTAGATTTTTTTCCCCATTCATTTACTTTGAGCCTATGGGTGTCATTACATGTGAGATTAGTCTCTTGACACAGCATACCATTGGGTCTTGCTTCTTTTTTAAACTTATCAATCTATGCCTTTTAATTGGGGTGTTTATCCTGTTTCCATTCAAGGTTAGCACTGATATTTGCAAATTTGATCTTGTCATCATGTTATTAGCTGGTGATTATGCAGACTTGTTTCTGTGGTTCCTTTATAGCGTCACTGGTCTATATATTTCAGTGTGATTTTGTAGTGGCCAATAACAGTCTTTCTTTTCCATATTTAGCACTCCCTTCAGGACCTCTTGTAAGGCAAGTCTGGTGGTAATAAATTCCCTTAACATTTGCTTATCTTAAAAACACCTTATTTCTTCTTCACTTATGAAGCTTAGTTTGGCTGGATATGAAATTCTTGGTCGAAATTACTTTTATTTAAGAGTGTTGATGGGGGGAGGTTCCAAGATGGCCAAATAGGAACAGCTCCAGTCTACAGCTCCCAGCATGAGTGACGCAGAAGATGGGTGATTTCCACATTTCCAATTGAGGTACCAGATTCATCTCACTGGGGCTTGTCAGTGGGTGCAGCCCACAGAGCAGGGTGGGGCATTGCCACACCTGGGAAGTGCAAGGGGTCAGGGAATTCCCTTTCCTAGCCAAGGTAAGTCATGACAGAAGGTACCTGGAAAATCAGGACACTCCCACCCTAATACTGCACTTTTCCAGCAGTCTTAGCAAATGGCACACCAGGAGATTATATCTCCTGCCTGGCACAGAGAGTCCCACACCAACGGAGCCTCACTCACTGCTACCACAGCAGTCTGAGATTGAACCACAAGGCAGCAGCAAGACAGGCAGAGGGGCATCCATCATGGCTGAAGCTTGAGAAGGTAAACAAAGCAGTTGGGAGGCTCAAACTGGGTGGAGTCCACCACAACTCAAAGAGACTTGCCTGCCTCTGTAGACTCCACCTCTGGGGGCAGGGCATAGCTGAACAAAAGGCAGCAGAAACTTCTGCAGACTTAAACATCCCTGTCTGACAGCTTTGAAGAGAGTAGTGGTTCTCCCAGGAAAGTGTTTGAGATCTGAGAATGAACAGACTGCCTCCTCAAGTGGGTCCTTGACCCACCGGCTGCCTAACTGGGAGACACCTCCCAATAGGGGCCGACTGACACCTTATACAGCCAGGTACCCCTCTGAGACAAACCTTCCAGTGGAACGACCATGCAACAACATTTGCTGTTCTGCAATATTTGATGTTCTGTAGCCTCTGCTGCTGATACCCAGGCAAACAGGACCTGGAGTCAACCTCCAGCAAACTCCAACAGACCTGCAGCTGAGGGTCCTGACTGTGAGAAGGAAAACTAACAAACAGAAAGGACATCCACACCAAAACCCCATCTGTATGTCACTGTCATCAAAGACCAAATGTAGACAAAACCACAAAGATGGGGAGAAACCAGAGGAGAAAATCTGAAAATTCTTAAAACCAGAGGACATCTTCTCCTCCAAAGGAACACAGCTCCTTGCCAGCAACGGAACAAAACTGGACGGAGAATGACTTTGACAAGTTGAGAGAAGAAGGCTCCAGAAGATCGGTAATAACAAACTTCTCTGAGCTAAAGGAGTATGTTCGAAACCATAGCAAAGAAGCCAAAAACCTTGAAAAAAGATTAGACAAATGGCAAACTAGAATAAACAGTGTACAGAAGACTTTAAATGACCTGATGTAGCTGAAAACCATGGCATGACAACTACATGATACATACACAAGCTTCAGCAGCTGATTTGATCGAGTAGAAGAATGGGTATCAGTGATTGATGATCAAATGAATGAAATGAAGCAAGAAGAGAAGTTTAGAGAAAAAAGAGTAAAAAAAATGAACAAAGTCTCCAAGAAATATGGAACTATGTGAAAAGACCAAATCTACGTCTGATTGGTGTACCTGAAAGTGACGGGGAGAATGGAACCAAGTTGGAAAACACTCTACAGGATATTATTCAGGAGAATTTCCCCAAAATAGCAAGGCAGGCCAACATTCAAATTCAGGAAATACAGAGAATGCCACAAAGATACTCCTCGAGAACAGCAACTCCAAGACAAATATATGTCAGATTCACCAAAGTTGAAATGAAGCAAAAAATGTTAAGGGCAGCCAGAGAGAAAGGTCGGGTTACACACAAAGGGAAGCCCATCAGACTAACAGTAGATCTCTCGGCAGAAACTGTACAAGCCAGAAGAGAGTGGGGGTCTATATTCAACATTTTTAAAGAAAAGAATTTTCAACACAGAATTTCATATCCAGCCAAATTAAGCTTCTTAAGTGAAGGAGAAATAAAATCTTTTACAGATAAGCAAATGCTGACAGATTTTGTCACCACCAGGCCTGCCATACAAGAGCTCCTGAAGGAAGCACTAAACATAGAAAGGAACAACTAGTACAAGTCACTGCAAAAACATGCCGAATTGTAAAGACCATCAAAGCTAGGAAGAAATTCAATCAACTAATGAGTAAAATAACCAGCGAACATAATAATGACCGGATCAAATTCACACATAACAATATTAACCTTAAATGTAAATGGGGTAAATGCTCCAATTAAAAAACACAGACTGGCAAATTGCATAGAGTCAAGACCCATCAGTTTGCTGTATTCAAGAGACCCATCTCACATGCAGAGACACACATAGTCTCCAAATAAAGAGATGGAGGAAGATCTACCAAGCAAATGGAAAACAAAAAAAAAAGCAAGAGTTGCAATCCTAGTCTCTGATAAAACAGACTTTAAACCAACAAAGATCAAAAGAGACAAAGAAGGCCATTACATCAGGGTAAAGAGATCAATTCAAAAAGAAGAGCTGATTACCCTAAATATATATGCACCCAATACAGGAGCACCCAGATTCATAAAGCAAGTCCTTAGAGACTTACAAAGAGACTTAGACTCCTGCACAATAATAATGGGAGACTTTAACACCCCGCTGGCAACATTAGACAGATAAATGTGGCAGAAAGTTAACAAGGATATCCAGGAATTGAACTCAACTCTGCACCAAGCAGATCTAACAGACATCTACAGAACTCTCCACCCCAAATTAACAAAATGTACATTATTCTCAGAACCACATCACACTTATTCCAAAATTGACCACATACTAGGAACTAAAGCACTCCCCAGCAAATATAAAATAAAAGAAATTATAACAAACTGTCTCTCAGACCACAGGCAATCAAACAAGAACTCAGGATTAAGAAACTCACTCAAAACTGCTCAGTTACATGGAAACTGAACAACCTGCTCCGGGATGACTACTGGGTACCTAATGAAATGAAGGCAAAAATAAAGATGTACTTGGAAACCAAAGAGAACAAAGATACAACATACCAGAATCTCTGGGACACATTTAAAGCAGTGTGTATAGGGAAATTTATGGCACTAAATGCCCACAGGAGAAAGCAGGAAAGATCTAAAATTGACATTCTAATGTCACAATTAAAAGAACTAGAGAAGCAAAAGCAAACACATTCAAAAGCCAGCAGAAGACAAGAAATAACAAAGATCAGAGCAGAACTGAAAGAGATAGAGACACAAATAACCCTTCAAAAAATCAATGAATCCAGGAGCTCGTGTTTTGAAAAGATCAATAAAATTAATAGACCACTAACAAGACTAATGAAGAAGAAAAGAGAGAAGAATCAAATAGATGCAATGAAAAATGATAAAGGGAATATCACCACTGATCCCACAGAAATACAAACTACCCTCAGAGAATACTATAAACACCTTTATACAAATAAACTAGAAAATCTACAAGAATTGGATAAATTCCTGGACGCATACACCCTCCCAAGACTAAACCAGGAAGATGTTGAATCCCTGAATAGACCAATAGCAGGCTCTGAAATTGAGGCAATAATAGCCTACTAACCAAAAAAAGTCCAGGACCAGACGGATTCACAACCAAATTCTACCAGAGGCACAAAGAGGAGCTTCTACCATTCCTTCTGAAACTATTCCAATCAACAGAAAAATAAGGAATCCTCCTTAACTCATTTTATGAGGCCAGGATCATTCTGAAACCAAAGCCTGGTGGAGACACAACACAAAAAGAGAATTTTAGACCAATAGCTCTGATGAACCTTGATGCAAAAGTCCTCAATAAAATACTGGCAAACCAAATCCAGCAGCATATCAAAACGCTTATCCACCTTCATCAGGTTAGCTTCATCCCTGAGCTGCAAGACTGGTTCAACATATGGAAATCAATAAACATAATCCATCATATAACCAGAACCGAAGACAAAAACCACATCATTATCTCCATAGATGCAGAAAAGGCTGTTGACAAAATTCAACAGTCCTTTATGCTACAAATTCTCAATAAACTAGGTATTGATGGGAAGTATCTCAAAATAATAAGAGCTATTTATGACAAACCCACAGCCAATATCATACTGAATAGGCAAAAACTGGAAGCATTCCCTTTGAAAACTGGCAAAAGACGGATGCTCTCTCGCAGCACTCCTATTCAACATAGTGTTGGAAGTTCTGGCCAGGGCACTCAGGCAGGAGAAAGAATTAAAGTGTATTCAATTAGGAAAAGAGGAAGTTAAATTGTCCCTGTTTGCAGATGACATGATTGTATATTTAGAAAACCCCATCATCTCAGCCCAAAGTCTCCTTAACCTGATAAGCAACTTTAGCAAAGTCTCAGGATACAAAATCAATGTGCAAAAATCACAAGCATTCCTGTACACCAATAACAGACAAACAGAGAGCCAAATCATGAGTGAACTCCCTTTCACAATTGCTTCAATGAGAATAAAATACCTAGGAATCCAACTGACAAGGGTTGTGAAGGACCTCTTCAAGGAGAACTACAAACCACTGCTGGACAAAATAAAAGAAGACACAAACAAGTGGAAGAACATTCCATGCTCATGGATAGGAAGAATCAATATCATGAAAATGGCCATACTGCCCCAGGTAATTTATAGATTCAATGCCCTCCCCATCAAGCTACCAACGACGTTTTTCACAGAATTGGAAGAAACTACTTTAAAGTTCATATGTAAACAAAGGAGAGCCCACATTACCAAGACAATTCTAAGTCAAAAGAACAAAGCTGGAGGCATCATGCTACCTGACTTCAAACTATACTACAAGGCTACAGTAACCAAAATAGCATGGTACTGGTACCAAAACATAGATATAGACCAATAGAACAGGACAGAGCCCTCAGAAATAATGCCATGCATCTACAACCATCTGATCTTTGGCAAACCTGAAAAATACAAGCAATGGGGAAAGGATTCCCTATTTAATAAATGGTTCGGGGAAAACTGACTAGCCATATGTAGAAAGGTGAAACTGGATCCCTCCCTTACACCTTATGTCAAAATTAATTCAAGGTGGATTAAAGACTTAAATGTTAGACCAAAAACCATAAAAACCCTAGAAGAAAACCTAGGCAATACCATTCAGGACATAGGAATTGGAAAGGACTTCCTGACTATAAAACCAAAAGCAATGGCAACAAAAGCCAAAATTGACAAAAGGGATCTAATTAAACTAAGGAGCTTCTGTACAGCAAAAGAAACTACCATCAGAGTGACAGACAATCTACAGAATGGGAGAAAATTTATACAATCTACCCATCTGACAAAGGGCTAATATCCAGAATCTACAAAGAACTTAAACAAATTTACAAGAAAATATCAAACAACCCCATCAAAAAGTGGGTGAAGAAGATGAACAGACACTTCTCAAAAGAAGACATTTATGAGCCTACAGACACATGAAAAAATGCTCATCATCACTCGTCATCAGAGAAATGCAAATCAAAACCACAATGAGATACCATCTCACACCAGTTACAATGGTGATCATTAAAAAGTCAGGAAACAACAGGTGCTGGAGAGGATGTGGAGAAATAGGAACACCTTTACACTGCTGGTGGGATTGTAAACTAGTTCAACCATTGTGGAAGACAGTGTGGTGATTCCCCAAGGATCTAGAACTAGAAATACTATTTGACCAAGCAATCCTATTACTGGGTATATACCCAAAGGATGATAAATCATCCTGCTATAAAGACACATTTACACGTGTGTTTATTGCGGTACTATTCACAATAGCTAAGACTTGGAACCAACCCAAATGTCCATCACTGACAGACTGGATTAAGAAAATGTGGCACATATACACCATGGAATACTATGCAGCCATAGAAAAGGATCAGTTCATGTCATTTGTAGGGACATGGATGCAGCTGGAAACCATCATTCTTAGCAAACTATCGCAAGAACAGAAAACCAAACACCGCATGTTCTCACTCATAGGTGGAAATTGAACAATGAGAACACTTGGACACAGGAAGGGGAACATCACACACCGGGGCCTGTTGCGGGGTCGGGGCAGGGAGGAGGGATAGCATTAGGAGATATACCTAATGTAAATGACGAGTTAATGAGTGAAGCACACCAACATGGCACAAGTATACATATGTAACAAACCTGCACGTTGTGCACATGTACCCTAGAACATAAAGTATAATAAAAAAATAATAATAATTAAAAAGCTGATCATGTTGGCACATGCCTATAGTCTCAGCTACTTGGGAGGCTGAGGCAGGAGGACTGATTGCTTGAGCCTGGGAGATCAAGGCTGTAGTGAGCTAGGATCACAGCACTGCACTCCAGCCTGGGTGACAGAGTGAGACCCTGTCCCAAAAAAACTAAAATAAAAATTCTTCCAGCTCTGAGAAGCTTGATCCAATATAAATGTCTTAAGGTAACTTTTTACAGTTATGTTTTTAGAATACATATGTACACACACACACACACACACACACACATACACACACACACACACACCCCAATAAGATTTTTCCAGGCAATTTCCCAAGAATTTTTCAGGAATTTTCTGAGGAAAATTCCCTCCATGTATCCTCCTTTGAAGCTTATATTTCAGGATCCCAAAGTTCTAAATCATTATCACCTAAGGTTTTCTGGGCAGCAAATGTCAGCTATTACAAGGCTTCCTTTATTCTGAAATAAGTCACTTTACTATCTACTCAGGAATGTTGATGTTGCAGAGAACTCCAGACAAAACTCAGATTGTCACATCTACTGTCATAATCATCAGGGTACTCACCAGACAGGTAAAATGGCTGTCTGGTGAGTACCTTGGAAATACACAAAATGTCTGAGCCTATAACTGCAGGAATTATTGAGAAACATCATGTAGAAAACTGACCTCTGTTGCTTGAAACAAATCAAAGATATCAAGGGTATAATTGCACAAGTTGGAAAACTATTAAAAATTTATAGTATTGTTGCCTTTATGAAATACTATTAGTGTTTTTCCATTGAGTAATGTCAAGGAAAAAATGAACATTTACACCACGTGGTAAACATTGTGCTCTGGTTATCAAAGCATTTGTAGGAGATAGCTTTGGTAATGGAGCCTCTGCGTTCTCCTCTGAATCCTCACCACGGCTATGGGACTGAATGCCATTAAATAGCTATAGTGATCAAACAAATTTTAATAAAATGAATCTTCTGCTTAAGATGGCTAGACAGAGATGAAGACAGCTTGAATCACCCTTGAATTGCTGTCAAAAAAATATTGCTTCATCTGGCTTCTCTCCCACCCTGTGGGTTTAGGTCAGTTACCTGGAACTTTAATGACTATCAGGAGCAAATCTTGGCTCAGACAGAAAGATGGAGATTTGGAAGGATTTTTGAAATGAAAACACGGATTTTGTTGTTTGCATAGTATAACCTAATTGTATTACCCCTTTCAAATCTCCAAAATGTCTTTCTGTTTTTACTTCCTTTGTTTTTATTGAGTTGTAGAAAGAGTTCTCTCTCTCTCTCTCTGTCTCTCTGTCTCTCTCTCTCTCTCTCTCTCTCTGTCTCTCTCTCTCTCTCTCTCTCTCTCCCCTTCTTCCTGTAATAATGAAAATAACTCAACTCCTCTGGTCAGCCAACTAAACTTCCTTGCATAATTATGTATGAGAAATGGAAACTACTTCTCCTCAATTAAACATAAATTAATTCAGAAAAGACAAACCACAATTTGACCACTTGAGGCTCCCCAGCTAACAGTGGGCCTTAAAATAATTTTTTTTATTTTTAAAATTTCATTAGCTTTAGGGTGCAAGTGGTTTTTGGTTACATGGATAAATTGTATAGTGATGAAATCTGGAATTTTAGTGGCCCCATCACCTGAATGGTGTACATTGTACCCAACACGTTTTTCATCACTCACTCTCCTCTCACCTTCCCTCCTTCTTTGTCTCCGGTGTCCATTATACCACTCTGTATGCCTTTGCATACTCATAGCTTATCTCCTACTTATAAGTAAGAACATGAGGTATTTAGTTTTCTATTCCTGAGTTACTTCACTTAGGATAACGTCCTCCAGTTCCATCCAAGTTGCTTCAAAATATACTATTTGATTATTTTTTATGGATGAGTAGTATTCCATTCTGTATATATACCATATTTGCTTTATCCACTCATTAGCTGATGGAAACTTAGGTTGGTTCCATATCTTTCCAATTGTGAATAAACATATGTGTGCAGGTGTCTTTTTTATATAAAGACTTTTTTTCCCTTTAAGTAGATATCCAGTAGTGGGATTGTTACATCAAATGGTAGATCTACTTTTAGTTTTTTGAAAATTATCCATACTATTTTCCATAAAGTTTGTACTAATTTCTATTCCCACTCGCAGTTTACAAGCGCTCCCTCATTACCACATTCATGCAAACATTTATTGTTTTGGGTTTTTAATAATGGCCATTCTGGTTCAAGTAAGATGGTTTTCTCATTGTGGTTTTAATTTGTATTTCCCTGATGATTAGTTATATTGAGTATTTTTTCATATGTCTGTTGGCCATTTGTATATCTTCTTGTGAGGAATGTCTGTTCATATCACTTGCCTGTTTCTGAATGGGATTATTTGATTTCTCTTGCTGCTTTGTTTAAGATTTTGCGTATTAATCCTTTTTCAGATGCCTAGTTTACAGATATTTTCTCCCATTCTGTAGGTTGTCTGTTTACCTGTTGTTTATTTCTTTTGCTGTGCAGAAGCTTTTTAGTTTAATTGGGTCCCATTTATTTATTGTCGTTTTTGTTGCATTTGCTTTTGGGGACTTCGTTATAAATTCTTTGCCTATGACAATGTCCAGAAGTGTTTTTCCTAGATTTTTCCTAGAATTTCTGTGGTTTAAAGTTTAAGTCTTTAATCCATCTTGAGTTAATTTCTATATGAGTGAGAGATGGATTTAAAGAGTCAATATCATGAAAATGACCATAATGATCAAAGAAATCTACAGATTCAACTCAATTTCAATCAAAATATCAACCCGGTTTTTCACAGAATTAGAAAAATAAAAAAGACCATAAAATGTACAGGGAATCAAAAAAGAACCCAAATTGCCAAACTAATCCTAAGTAAAAAGAACAAATCTGGAGGCATTAAAATTACCTGACTTCAAATTATACTACAAAGCTTTAGTAACCAAAACAGCATGGTACTAGTATAAATGTAGACATATAGACCAATGAAACAGAATAGAGAACCCAGAAAGTCAAATACTTATTACCAACTGATCTTCAACAATGCAGACAAAAATATACACTGGGGAGACATTCTATTCAACAAATGGTGCTGGGGAAATCAGATAGCCACATGTGGAAGAAAAATAGTATTTTAAAAAATAGCAAACTTGACCTCTGCCATAGATGTTCACTCCCATTTCATTTTTGCTAACCCCATTATCTTGCAAAGAAACCCAGAATATGACATAATGTTCATATCTGGACATTTGAAAAATATATTTGAGGTCTGTCATCACTATTTGGCCATAAATTAAAGGCAAGCTGGAGTCACAAGTAACAGCCCTATTGTGAATGCCTGTGAAGCAGTGCAAAATAAAAGTAGTTGTCCATAACCAACAGTCTTTTTCCAGTACAAGACATGACTGAAATGCTTCCAGCATAAATTTCGAGCAGATTTCTTTGAATACTAAGTCCTCCAAAGACTTCCCAAAGGGCTATTACTAAGTCAGTGAATTTAGTTCTCTCTGTGTCCAGCTGCAATTCCCCTAGTGGATATCATCTTGATATTACAAAAAAAGGAACTTGACTCTTAAAGCCTGCTCTTCTGGATATCAATGGTTCTGAGTTTATGTGGCATGAAATCCTGTCTAACAAGGCTTTCAAAACCAAAAAAAAAAAAAAAAGGGCCATAGATTTGGGTATCTAAAGTAGGGTCTTATCCAATGTGTTGCTGAATATTTCCAATTACTATGCATATTGTGTTAGGAAGAAGAGGGTGATCCATAAAAGTATTTTTATCTATGATTTCATATATTTAACTTTACCAAGAGGTGAAAAAGGTGACTAAGATGAGAAGGAAGCCTAACAGACCTAAGTCCTGAGCTGCCATTCAACAATAGGACTCATTGTTGGTGGAAATACTAGACCCTGAATAACAACAACAACACATTTTTATTGAGCTTTAGCTGTGAATCTGCGCTGTTTTCAATGGATGCAGGAAATCAATGGACACAGTCATGTTTCCTCAAGGAGCTCTTACAATTCAATAACCCTATTGACACTCATATTTGTGCTTTCCTAACACTGTGTTTACAGGACAACTAAACATTTTAGAGGTTGTATTGTCAAATGCATATTTATAATGAACGCCCCTTGTGCTGGGTTGTGGGATCTTTGAGGGCAGTTCTTTACATTTATGTTTCCATTATACCTAACAAATATAGTGGATACCCACTGAGATATGTTTGAATGAATCAAAAAATTAGCAAATAAAAGACATATATGAATTACATAAAACAAAATCAAAAATTAGTCAAGGTTGAAAGCTTCTAATCTCATCTTCTTCCAAGGTACTCTCCATACTTCTATCAGAGTAAACTTTCCCACAAATACAATCACATTACTGCCATAATTAAATAGATCTGCATTGCTTTGGGGACAAAATCATGAATCTCTTAAGCATAGTATACAGTCATCCATGACTTGCTCTCTGCCTGTCTCATCTCTCACCATATCATGGGTTGTACTATTATAACCATGGTTAACTCTCTGACTACACCATAAGTTTTTTTAGGATAAAGATCTTGTCTAATTTATCTGTATGGCATCGGTTCCCCAAACAGGGTGTCTTAATACTTACAAAATATTATCTATGTACCAGACCACTCCAATGACACTGGAATGTTACTACACATTTAATTATTTTCATCCCTTATACAAATTTGTCAGATAAACAATTCCATATGCCTCTTTATGAGTTAGTAAACTCAGGGTCTTTTCCTGGGTGTCCTGCTATTTATTTGAATGTATATATGCCTGTGTCTTTATTCATAGAAGAAAAATAATATCACCTGTACTTTATACCTGACATAGTATTCTAAGATGATATACTTTCTGGAATAAGATAGGGCAGTGGTCCCCAATCTTTTTGGCACCAAGGACCAGTTTTGTGGAAGACAATTTTTCCATGGACAAGGGAGTGGGGAATGGGTTCAGGATGAAATTGTTCCACCTTAGATCATCAGGCATTAGTTAGAATCTCATAAGGAGCACACAACCCAGATCCCTTGCATCTGCAATTCACAATAGGGTTCACGCTCCTATGAGAATCTAATGCTGCTGATCTGACAGGAGGCAGAGCTCAGACGGTAATGCTTGCTCACTCACCACTCACCTCCTGCTGTGCAGCCCGGTTCCTAACAGGCCAGGAACCAGTGCCAGTTTAGTTCGTGGCCCAGAGGTTGGGGACCTCTGAGATAGGGTATATATAAATACCCATGTGCACAAGTGTTATAATAAGCAAATGTTATCAATGTAACGTGGTAGTTATAATAATAATTTCTATAAATTGTACTAAGTCTAGAGTCAGGTTGGCTGGATTTAAATCTTGACTTAGCCACCTGCAATCAGGCACTATCTTTTCCTCACTTTCTTTATCTGTAAGGTAGAGATAATAATTGTACCTATTTCTTTGGGTTGTGTTGAAGAATAAAAGAGTAAATTTATGTAAAATAATTAGAATATTACCTGGCACATAGTAGATACTCAACAAATGTTAGGCATTTTACTCCAGTAATCTGTAGCTTGATTGTGGCAGCAGCTATCGAATTATCCATCAAATAAAGATATCAGCTATACACATCTGATGGCTGCCCAAGCCCTAAGAGCTAAACCCTAGCATGCTCAGAGATGGACTTGCCTCTAAATTCTATCCCCAACCCTAAAATGTAATATATATGGTCAACTCTTATGAACTTCCCAAACACTTAAGGTATGCCACCTGGTACTCAAGACTGAATACATTTTTATTTATTTGGAAACTGTGAATTTGCTCCAGTAACGAAGGACAATTCCAAGTTTATATATTTCCATGAAAAATGTGAAAGCCAACTCCCCCCAAGTAGGTGTGATATAAGGGGTTCCCCAAAACCTGTTTCCAAGTAAATCCCTACTGAAATTATCTGGCCCCACTGGTCTCCTGCCTGATGAGAAAACCAATTGTTAGAGCCCTCTTTAATCATAACAGCTCCAGAGAATGAAAGGGTGGGGAGAATTTTCACATACTTTTTATGTTTATTGCTTCTTAAAGTTTTAAATAGAGTAACTCAGTTCCCTTGAGCCAGTTCAGCGAGGAGTATATCATGAAAGTTTCCCAAGTCCAGTTAAGAAGATATCATAGCGAATTTGATTTGGAAAGGAAGTCAAGAAGAGAGAGGAAGGGATGTGCACAGAAAGTAAATGTGTTTGACCTTACACATTTGAATTTACAGGGTAGGTTGAACCAGTAACCCTTATTGATCATAAAGCCACAGACGTACAAGGATAAAAGATTTTTGCCATGTCTCAAAACAAAAGAGAACTTAAAAAAGTAAACTGAAGGCAGGGTGGGAGCTAGCGGTGATTTTAAAGGGATGAAAGAAATTTAAGTCCTATTTTAAATGCTGGAAGAATAAACCTGGAAAGGGAAAGGAATACATCAAATGACTTCCTCTGCCAAAACCAATCCAAAGGTGAGATCCAAAGATGAGAGTTCACTCTGCCAGCATAACTCTGACTGTCTCATCCCCATACCAGTCACTCATCTGCCAGTAGATAGGGTAACATCATCTTGATTTCCAGCAGTCTGTTAAAGTAAAATTTATGATGCTTGCAGAGAATTCTAAGTGTATTTTTAGTATGTATTTTCTCTACCCTCCTCTGACACATTTATTTCTAATGTTATTTTTAAAATGAGCTATTTCAGTTGCTTCTTCAGATCACACACAATTCCCAATAACTAATTTTGAATTTTTCATCTGGTTCCAGGAATGAGCCAGTGCCCAACAGAGAACTCATATTGCTCTTGGAAAACTGCAGTCTCCCAAAGGAGGAGTGTAGCATGAACCTCCAATTCATCAGTGCACTGGACCTCTCTAGGAAGAGTTAATAGGCCTAGATAGAAAATATGAGGCATATTGGAAGCCCAAAACTTCTCAGACTTTCAATTTAGAATCATTCCTTTTGAACTTCTACAGTCCCAGAAGATGAATATGTCCAATTCTACAACTCTTTTCAACTTTGCTTATGGTTAACATGGACCATCAAATAAACCATTTTAATTAAACAAATTAGATGTCTCTAGCAAGGAAAGAGTTGACTTAGTTATACAAACAGTCGAATTCATTTTTCAAGTGAATCTAACAAAATTAAGTCAATTTGGTCAAGGAAACATCCTGCTAGCCAATGCAAAATACTAGTTCATTCAAATAGATAATTCAGTCTACTAGGTCAGTTCTGCCTCATAACTAATTAATTCAGTATAACTACTTGTCAGTTCTATCAATCAATCAATTTATTTACTATATCAAGCAAGCATATTTACCAGATATATTCACTCCATTAAATAAACTAATAAGAATAGACAGAAATACTGGGGGGAAGGGGCAGAGAGCTCCTGAAAGATTTTCACATATAACATAAGAGTTTGCTCTTTTTTCTGGTATATGTTAAATGTGCCAAGCCAAAGCAAACTCATAGAAATGCCTGAATTAAGAGATAGTTTATGGAAATAAAATTGCAAATAGTAACTTATTGTTAGCATGATATACTCAAGATGGACCATGGGTACATTTTTAGATGTGTTATTCACACCTTAAAATATTGATGCAGATTTTTCCATTTCACTGTGAGAAAGACTCTAATCAGTTTTCATTCTTAATATACCATTCCATAAATGACTATCTGCACAATCAGTAGCACCAAAAAGCATTTAGTAAGAAACTTACCACACAGAGGTATTGGACCAAAATTTACACAAGCTTAGGCATGCTCACTGGTAGTTCATAGTCTAAGTTGAGCCAAATACATAGTTATAGGGAAAAAAAATATATATATATATATATATATATATATGCGCGCATATGTGTGTATATATATGTACATATATATATGTGTGTGTATATATGTACATATATATACCCACACAAATGAGATCAAAACATTAAATGCAATATGTGAATAACCATTAAGATATATGCATTCGGGTCATACACTTTACCATAGGAGTAAGACGGAATTAGTAGAAATATTTTTCTGTTCGAATAATGCGATACCAAGGGAGTCTTCACCTCTCCTCTCATTATTTCCAGAAGACTTCATAAAGTGTTGGAGACCCACCTTAACTTAATCAGATTATCTTACATGCCCACTTCCCCTTCCTCCTACCATACACATACCACATATCTACCTGGTACAGTCACTGGAACATTTAAAAATTCTCTAGAGTATGCTCTTTGTTGACTGAAACCTCACTCCCATCCTGGTGTATTATGATTTCCAGTTAAGATTTAAATAATAAGATTTCACACTAAATGCCTTAAATTTAGGGCATGTGCAGGTGCCCAAAAGAAATGTAGTAGCTGTGAAGAGATTTAGTAGCTGTGAAGAAACTTCTGTATTTCTAAAGTGTTATTTTGAAATGATTAAAAAAGAAAAATGGCATGTTCTTCAGAAAGACACAGGAATTAGAAATACGGAGACTTCCTTATACAATTATCTTTTTCTATTCTAAGCAAAAATAGAAGAATCCAGAAAAACGTAGTAGTTCAATATGTCTTAAGCTCCTACTATGTCAAACTCTAGGCTCTTTGAGGGCAAGAATTACGTATTTTCATCTTAAGATCCCAGCACCAGAATGTCTGGCATAAATATGCATTTAATAATATTTGATAACCAAATGAATTCATTAATAAAATGGTACTTTGTAGCCAGCAATGATGACTAAGACATTAAGACATGGTTAATGCTCTCAAAAAGCTTATGAAATAATAAGAAGAATCAGTTGTATATACAGTGTACTGAAATATAAAATAAGTGCTATAATGAAGTACCAGAATAAGGTCTATGAGAGTAGAAGGAGAGCCATTAATTTGGACTCGGGATATCTTGGAAAGCCCCCTGAAAGAGATAACACTTGAGCGGAGCATCAATTCAGATTGTTATACAATCATTTTGATACCAGGAACTGTTTGACCTGATTACCTTAACCCAGCTATTTTGATGAGGCAAACAAACAAACAAAAAAAACGCCTTTACACTTTCAGTTGTTTTATAAATTACCAATAATGTGTAAAACAGATTACCTTACCCCATTCCCAAGACTCACCATAATGCTAGTCTTTACAAGCATGAGAGGTTCAGGGATAGAGTGGGAATTTGGCATACGTATACTTTTTGTTTACCAAGAATTGTGTGTTGACCATCCTTGGTCACCTCATAAGTGGCCAACAATCATACTCGTATCTTAATATACCCTTTAAGTATTCTGATTTTTCTATAAACATCAGAGATGTTGGAGAGAGAAGATATTTGAGCCACATTATGATATCCTATTCTGAGATCCAGACTGTACAGGAAACCTTCAGTTACATATCTCACAATAATCTTTGGCATCTCAGTAAAATACATATATTTAATATCATAATGCTCTTTTAATTGAGGGTTTTCAAAAGCTTAATTGATAACTCCTTAGAAGTTAGCCTAGTTGTCTCAATAGATATGTATTTTTTAATTTTCTTTTTTCCTAACTATAAAAGTAAAAGACATGTCTTTTTAAAGAAAGAAGTTAATACAGGAGAAAGTGAAAAACTCTACTAAATAGTATTGGAGTTAGGTAGAGTTGTGTGCTACGCACAAAAACTGAGAGGTTTAAAACAATAGTAACTGCTCCTAGTTGGAACAGTTTCATTGAAATGACAAAGTCAAAATGTCTTGCTTTTGATTTTTGGCAGTAGGAGATGGTGGCTGAACTGGAAAACGTGGGATACCAGAATAAAAGAGATTGATTAACTAGTAATAACTACGAACATTATCAGAACGAAAACTATGTCATCAAATGAGACTCCACTAATGTCAACAGCTACATAAAGATACACAGTGACTTTATAAAAGGAAGAAGTGGATACAAGCCTTTCAATACTGCATGGAAGCAAGAGATAAAGCAAAGAAGACAGGATTAAATAGTAACAAAAATAGATAAGAAAGCTTTAAATTTGTACATATGTGTTTATATTTCTTTAAACCTTACTCTACATAATATACTACGATATATCAAAGAAAGAATAAAGATTAATATTATGCTTTTATTTTACTTAAAGGATAATATGCTAAATAATCTCCACACTCAACTATCATGAACTACAGCATGTTTTGCTAATGGGTCTACATGACAAATATATAAGATTCCACCATTCTACTGTCACTCAATGCTTGAATACTTAGAGAAAATAACTGGATCGAAGTCTGTAAATCTGAATCTATATAACAGTGGTTCTTAACTTTTTGAGGATTTCAGATCCTTAGAGAATCTGATCAAAACTAAGGACTCCAGAAAAATGCACATATGCATATACACACAGAAATTTTTTTGCTTATGATTTCTTGGGTTTCATAGACTTGAAGTTAACGGCCTCTGTCTTGGTTCTTTTGGCCCTGAGCTTGCTTTCCTGGCTAAATATATAAGTTTATTAGCTGTATATTAGCAGAGTCACTTCCAGAGACATGTTTCTTGCTTTCTCTCTTCTTCAGATACTATGCTGATGAAGTATGGATAGTGACAGATCTCAACTTCATTTGGGGTCCTTAGGAGACTGGCATGTTGCCACAGCTGCTAATCCTGTCATGGAGGCTAATGTGCCAGCTCATGTATAATAATAACAGTAAAAATGACAGAACAGGAACTCCCTAACCTTTTTTTTTTAACCCAGCATATTTACAGGCATGCAAAACTCGACTGGAGATGTAATATTTTTTTGCCTTCTTTCTAGATTAATTTTTCTTCCTGATTACAATTAGCCAAACTTGAATGGAGACATTACAGACAGCTCAACCCCACCTCAGAGCTGTGCAGACAGCTCTTGCTGCCAAGTTGTCTATCACCAAGACAACTAGGCCAATGTGCTTTGCTCTGGGTAAATACCTCATCAGGGCCAGTTGCAGAAGGAGCCTCTTTGCAATGACCTCCCATCAGATAAAAATCCTTACTCTTAGCAATCCAAAATATGTTTTGAAAGTACATGGGTACAAATAATAAGCATTAATATTTTAAATAGTTCTTTATGCCGATGAAAGGAGGCTTATTTCCAGAGATATTCTCATACGCAGGCAAGTTGATTTGAGGGATCTAGAAAAGCTCTAGTCACCCCAGTATATCTGAAGTTCATGTTTGTGAGTCCTTATTCTTTTTTCCTTTGAATTCATCATAACTTTCTTCCAACACCTTCTGTTAAGCTACAAATTACCCTGAAGTGATCATTAGTAATATAGCAATCTTTCTGCCTCTAGTCTCTTTAAAATATTTTGAATAAGAGATGATAAAAGGTGAGATAGTTAGCATTCTCACCCTAAACGAAAAATGGAAGACATGGGTTAACTCTTTAGACACAGTGGCATTTAAAGTGAAACTTTTATAAGTTCAGTATATGTGAATGAGTCAAAAACAGAAAATGCTACTTTCAACAGATTCAAAGAAAGATTTTTTAAATCTCAGCAAAATGTGCAGAGTTTTTGTGTCCTTCAGGATCAGGCAGAGGTGTCAAATCATTTTACTCCTCCCATCCAGGCTCTGTTAATGCTGATCCATCCTCAGGAGCAGCCCCTCACAGCTTTATTGTTTTCTGGTCTCCTTGGTGGCAGGTGTCTGCTAATCAAAGGCTTAAGAAGCTTGGAGTTTAGGAGTCGGCCCTGACTGGAAGGAAAACTTTCCATTCAGCCTTGGGCAACAATATTGGAGCTTTTTTTGAATGTTGTAATAAACTCTGTGCCAAGTGGGGGCCCAACCTCCCCCTACGCAGCCCCAGGAATCCAAAGAAAGAAGTGTTTTCAATTCTCTTTCAGGACGTCTGATCTCCTACACTGAGACCAAATAAAAACAGTCTGGGCTAATTATGTCTCTCCTACCCCCATCTATTGTGGAATCCGCCTGGGAAAAACTCAGGAAAGCTGGTCTTAGGTCAGTATTGGTCTTCCATGGAGGCAGAAAAATTCTCTCACCTTCCCTCCATGGACTGTCCTGGACAGTAAAGAGCTCCCACTTTAGATATCTTATGCGGAGGGGAGCTGTGGGAAGCAGAGCAGGGCCTAAGATGATGTAGCTGAAATATCGAGGCCTAAAAAGTTCTAACACCTGTGTTGGTATTTTCTGTGTGCTTACTATTTTGTCAGTTAGCATTTCTCTTATCAAGTAGAATGGGAGGAAGAGTGGGAAGAATTGCTTGGGAGTTCAAATGGCCAGGGAATGAATCTAGTACCCCTGATTATTTTTAATAACTGTAACATTAGACAACATATTCCACAGATCAAGGCTCTCATCCCAGTTCTCTCACTTGCAAGCTATGTGACCTTGGACAAATTCCTACTCCAACCTTGGTTCCCTCATCATAAAAATGGGGAGGTTTAACTAGAAGATCTCTAACAGCCTAGGAGATTAAGTAACTTCTGGGATTCTGAATCTGGAAAACACCCAGATGGGATTAGATACTCGGAAAGTTATTGTCCACCCCATTCCCAACCTCCATCCATCTCAAAAGGGTTTGGCCATAGCTTCGCCAAGCCATTTATCTTGGGGATCTCCTAGCCCTGGAAAGGAGAAAGAGGAGTAGGCAATACAAGACTATGTTCACAATAAAAATCCAGGTAGTCATGGTCAAAGCAAGAACAACTCAAAACTGCAGGTTTCCAAGCCATAAATGCCGGTTTATGAGCTGATAATAAGGTAAGTTTTTCCCTAAGAATTTTACCAAGCAAACCTTACCATATGAACAGGAGGTATCCCAGAGAACACAGCTCAAGACCACCACACCCAGCGCTCAGAGCTCAGGTAATGCATTCAAGCATGTTAAGGGAACAGCAAATGATCTTATGGAAGGGAGTCATGGAACATGAGGCTGGGAAAATTCTTGAGGACAGATAGAAGGAAAAACCTCTAAAAACCTAACAGTATGACACAAGGACAGAAAGGTCTTTCATGCTGTGGGGGTTATCAACTATGATCCAGAAGAGATGATGCAAAAGATCTAGATAAACCACAAACAAAGATTAAAATGAAAAGTCTTGAAAATCAAAACTTCTTTAAGTACCTGAATGAACAAAAGGTTCAAATGCTATTTGTAAAATTTCAGGTACTGTCATAGTTTAGTAGGGAAAACAACTGGGAGAGTAGAATAAGATAGTGACCTACTAAGCAATCCATAGAACTCTTTTTTTCCTTAATGTAGAATCTTCACCACTTACAACTGTTGGGGGTAGAAATATGAGGGAGAATATAGTGAAAATGTAAAAAATATGATCCTTACAATAGAAATACAGGCTATTTCCATACTCAAAATATATTCTAGTATGAATTTAGTAAAATAAACCCAAATAAATAAAACTATATCAAAAACAGAATAAAGCTACACTCAAACTTAATGTTTTTGTGTTCATGACACTAAATAGATTCTAGTGAATTATCCCCTTTTAACTAGCTGGTTGGTATTGTATAGATGTAGCCAGCATCTAATCTGCTCTCAATTGTGCCCTCAGCCCTCAGGACCCTGGGGGTCTGAAATCTCAGCCAACTTTGCAATTTAATCCGAAACCCAAAGCAGTTCAGATTCCAAGTAACCTGTTAGCCTCTGCTAGCAAAACATCATTCGTGGTTTGAAAAATACCATTTTTAATAACCTCTTTTCAGTTCTTTGGCAGGTCCCCAGCTTTACTTCAAAGTTGATTTTCCCCAGTGAAAGTACAGCTGGTAGAATCTAGAAGTACAGTGTGCCACACTCCCTCTACCCCGGGCTGTGAAGGCCCAGTGCTAGGGCAATGAAGAAGTCTGGAATGGGAAGGCAAGCAGGGGGATGGGCAAGCTGTGGATCACATGAAAATGTCCTCAGCTCAGGCCTTCCCAGAAACAAAACAATGTATCACCCTTAACAGTGAACAACTGGAGGAACTAAATTCAAAATTGGATTTTGGGTTGTATCATTTATTTTAAAGTAAATTTAATTTTTAAAAGCACTATAATTTGGGCTACTTCATGAATACCATGTTTATTTTTTCTTTACAGTGAACCACTCTTCAGATATCATATAAACAGATGCCAAGAAAACAATCTATGAAGAGAGACACTGGAGGCAGAACTGGAGGTAAGGAATTCCAACTTCATCTTTGGAGATTTAGGGTCTCTTAAGACAAGTGCAGAATGAACTCTTCTTTAACTTCAAGACAGTAGCCTTAAAGTCCTGAATTTACTCTTGCATTTTTTGCGCAGGACTAGTGAAGCTGGGGTTGCCAGTAAAATGACCACTTTGCTCAAAATGTCTCATTTAAACTCCAAGTCTTCTTAAAACAGCAGGGTAGGATTTTGGCCAGAACGTGCTTTCTAGTACAAACACTAGTGCACTTTTACAAGGCAGGTAAAGCCCAAAATTATGTTGCTAATTAATTTTATATTTCCTCTAGCTACCTAGAACTAACTGAAGCCCAACATTCCCCAGTTGGGATTTTGCCAAGAATTTAGATAATGCCATTTATGGACCATGCCAACAGCTGAGGTCACGCTTTCTGTCTAAAGGGAAAAAAGAAAGAAAAAATAAATAGGGAAGGATTCGTGGAAAGTGTATATTAGGGGATTGGGGCAGACGGGAAAGGAAAGAGACAAGAAGTAAAAATCTTTCTATAGCAACCAAGCCCAAACAGACACACACACACACCAGAGGAGGGCCTGGAGGCTTTGAGTTTGTATGATTTTGGAGTAAACGTGAAATAAAACAGTAAAGGCAATGATCACAGGGAATGTTAGAGAAGTGACAGCTTGATCTCCAAGAAGTAACTCTCCCCCACAAAATGTAAAGAATATAAAAAGCAAAAAGCCTGATGTCTTGCATCATGGCTGATACAAATGCTCTCTGTAATGTGCATGCTGGGAATGTGAATCGCCTGCTACTTGATCCGGGGTTCTGTAATTATAAGTAAAGTCTCTTTTTTTTCCAGCACAAATTCAGATTCCAAGGACTAAAAAGAACCTCTAAAAGTCACAGTATCTTAAACACTAGAGCTGGAAAAAAAAAAAAAAAAAAAAAAAGCCTTTAAATCTCCTCTAACCTAATTGTCCCATTGTAGAGATGAGAAAAATGAGGCCACAAATGGGGAAGAAACATGACCAAAGCATGTCACATAGTAAGTTAGTGGCAAAGTGAAGAATAGAACCCAAATCTAGTTGGGTGGTTCCTAAATATCAATTCATAATGAAATTTGCACTGGTCCAAATGAAAAATGAGCAAAACAGGAATTATGTGGTGATTGCTTGGTAAAGTTAAAAATTTCCCACTATTTTTAATTTTGAGATTATGTCTTTCTTATTTTTTGATGTGAAAATACCTCTTCTTTTTTGAAATGATGAAAATCACAGAGAGTAGCTGTTGTTTTAAAATGTCCTTAATTAGCAAAATAATACATTAGCAGCCCTATATGACACCTTGATATTTTTTGGAAAATATTTGGTGTGTGAAAACCATAAGTCTTCTATCACTAGTCTAGTCCAATCTCCTGCCATTAGGCAGAATATCACCACTCGACCCAACTTCTCTTCTGACCTTAAGAGACTTTGTACCTACTGAATATGCCACTTAAAAGTGTTACATGGTGAACAATGCACTAGAAAAAGACTGGCTTGAGCCAGGTGTAGTTGAGTGCATCTGTAGTCCCAGCTACTTGGGAGGTTAAGGTGGGAACATCGCTTGAGCCCATAGGTTTGAGAAACACACAGGTTTGGCTGGGATGTGGGCTGGAGGATAAACCAAAAAAGAAAAGAAGCACATGACAGAACGTGGAGAAACAAACTGGCTTGTGATCAATACCTCATCCTATTTTTTGTTATGGCAACTTCAAATTATTGTAATACCCTAATTATGTAAGCAATAGCTCTTCCATTCCCTATTTATATTTATCATTTGTGGCTTAATTCAAATTTTCATCGTGAGGAAAAAAGCCACAGACACTCAATTTCTGTGGGGTAGGTACATTGTATAAAAGAAGCTTAGAGAGGTTAAGTGACTTGCCCAAGATTACATGGTTCATAGGGGATTGAGCCAGGAATAAATCCTAGAACTTCTTTCTAGATCTCATAATCTTTCTTTGAGTCCACATGTTTATTCCGTATGCATGTTAACTCAGTTTCTGGGTATGACCTATCAGCTGGACAATGATACTGTGGTATGTGCTATCTGTCTAGTTGCTAGTGTGCAGTATCACAACTGTAGGTGCCAGGCCCAAGAAACATCAGGCTCCAGGACCCAGAGGATTACAAGATTACTGGGAGTATAAATGTCTCTGGCTCCTGGCCACCCACTGATGTGATTTGTGGGAGATAAGTGCCCCACAGTCCTATTGCTATAGCTATCTGTTGCTACCACTTCTAGTGAGATGAACACCAGAGGAGTGTACTTGTGTGTCAAAATGCATGCCCAGGTATCATCATTATCATAAAACTTTCAATGGTCTTCATTGAGACTACTTTGCTTAGGGATTATCTAAGACACGTATTTCATCCTAGCCACCACCACCTTCCACCACTCAATCAAGACTCAATCTGATTATCTAAATGGATTTTAGCATCATCTTAAACTGAACAGAATTTTAAAGTTAAAGCAAATAATACTAACCAAAAATACCACATAACATGTTATAAAGTCAAACCCAAATGCCTTTGAGATTCCTGCTATTTGGAACTTTCATTATTTGGGATTGCTGCTATTTGGGATTCTGACTGTTTGGGATAATCTCCATTTCTGTACCCCTTTAGGTGGGCAGGAATCATTTTAAAAGCAGATGGCAAAGACTGCCTCCTGGCTCCTGGTTAGTTGGTGGCTAGCAACTTTCAGGGCCCTGACTCAGCAAAGTATAGGAAGGAACCTCATAGTCACTTAGCTGTGGACCAACTAGAAAACTGCCTTTATTCATAACAATAACATTTGAAAAAGAAACCAGTGTCTCTATCTGAACAGGCACAAGCCCAATATAGATCTCGGATCTGGCCCATCGATAGATGTTTATCTCTCAGACCCTCAAAAAATAAAACAGGGCTCAGGGGCTCTGGGTAAAACAGTCAGCTTCCTAGACTCACAAAGAAAAAAGTTAATATGGTGGTAATAAGCCACTTAAATACCTATCTGCCTATGTTACAATAACATGCCCTTTGCATTCCTTCCAACAGCTCCCAAAGGCCATGTGTTGTGGACAATCACACTTTGTGGGTACTTCTATCCCACTCCACACACCTACCCAAAGAAAGCAGATCTTTTTTTTCAAATGTACTGAAATTTCTTTTTCCTTTGTTTTTTCTTCTTCTTCTTCTTTTTTTTTTCTTTCTCTTCTGCTTTTAGTCTATTGGGTTTTCTTCTTCTTATCCTGTTTAGTATTAGGGTATTTTTTTTCTTTGTTATTGTTGTTGATGATGACGCTTTTGCCTTTCTTCTCGTTTTTCCATTTTTTCTTTTGTTGCTAGTGTTGTGTTTTTAGGACTGTTTCCTTTTCTGTTTTCAGGGATTTGTTTTACATTTTGTGTTTTGGGATTTGGGGGTTTGGGATTTTCTTTTTGCTTGGTCGTTTTGTGTTCATGTGAGTTTTGTGTTTGTTTTGTTTCTTTTTTATTTAGCACTTTTATTTTTTATTTTCCATTTTTAAAATTCTTTCTCTTGTTTGCTTGTTTTTTTTTCTTTCCTGTATTTTTGTATTCTCCATGCTTTCTTTCTTTCTTTGGGTTTTAATTGTGTTTTTCTTGGTTTTTTTTTTTTAATTTATTTATTATTATTATACTGTAAGTTGTAGGGTACATGTGCATAACGTGCAGGTTTGTTACATATGTATACTTGTGCCTTGTTGGTGTGCTGCACCCATCAACTCGTCATTTACATCAGGTATAACTCCCAATGCAATCCCTCCCCCCTCCCCCCTCCCCATGATAGGCCCCGGTGTGTGATGTTCCCCTTCCCGAGTCCAAGTGATCTCATTGTTCAGTTCCCACCTATGAGTGAGAACATGCGGTGTTTGGTTTTCTGTTCTTGTGATAGTTTGCTAAGAATGATGGATTCCAGCTGCATCCATGTCCCTACAAAGGACACAAACTCATCCTTTTTTATGGCTGCATAGTATTCCATGGTGTATATGTGCCACATTTTCTTAATCCAATCTGTCACTGATGGACATTTGGGTTGATTCCAAGTCTTTGCTATTGTGAATAGTGCTGCAATAAACATACGTGTGCATGTGTCTTTATAGCAGCATAATTTATAATCCTTTGGGTATATACCCAGTAATGGGATGGCTGGGTCATATGGTACATCTAGTTCTAGATCCTTGAGGAATCGCCATACTGTTTTCCATAATGGTTGAACTAGTTTACAATCCCACCAACAGTGTAAAAGTGTTCCTATTTCTCCACATCCTCCAGCACCTGTTGTTTCCTGACTTTTTAATGATCGCCATTCTAACTGGTGTGAGATGGTATCTCATTGTGGTTTTTCTTGTTTTTTAAGGGTTTCTGTTTGGAGTTTTTAGATTGTTTTAGAATTTAAGACTTAAAATGTTTTCCCTTTTTCTATACTATTTCTTTAATTTTTAAAATCCTTTTTTCCTTCTCCTTATTTGTCTGTCATTTTCCACTTTTTGTCTTTTCATTTTAAAATAATATTTTTATTTTAGAATAGTTTTAGATTTACAGAAAAGATGCAAAGACAGTACAGCGGGTTCCCATATATTCAACACCCAGTTTCCCCTATTATTAACGTCTTACATTATTATAGTTACTATGAGATTACTTTAATGTATTTGTTACAATTAATGAACAAATTTTGATACATAATTTTTAATTAAAGTCCATATTTTATTCATTTTTTGTTTTTGTTTGTTTGTTTTTTGTTTTTACCTAATGTTCTTTTTCTGTTCCAGGATCTCATACAGGATACCATATTACATTTAGTTGTCATGTTTCCTTAGACTGCTGTTGGTTTGGAGAGCTTCTCAGATTTTCCTTGTTTTTGATGACCTTAACAGTTTTGAGGAGTACTAGTCAAGTGTTTTATATAATGTCCTTACAATGGGATTTTTCCAATGGTTATCTCATAATTAGACTGAGGTAATGTGTTTTGGAGAGGAAAACTACAGAGGTGAAGTGCTCCTCTCACCACATTAAAACAAGAGTACATACTATTTACATGATTTATCACTATTGATATTAACCTTATCACCTGGCTGAGGTGTGCTTGCCAAGTTTTTTTACTATAATATTACTTTTCTGCCTTTGCATAATGTACTGTTTGGAATCAAGTTATTAAGTCTGGTCCATGCTTGGGATAACAGAGATTAAGATCCATCATTTGGGAGAGTATCTATAAAAATGATTTAGAATCCAGTACCACATTATTTATTTTGCTGCTCCAATTGGTCCAGCTTTGAGATTGGGATTCTATTCAGGTTGGCTCCTGTGTTCCTTTGACATGCCCCCTTCCTTATATTTTTTCAACTCATCTAACTTTTGAAAAGTATTTCTTTCTCTTCTTTTACATTTGTTTGTTTCCTTATTCATTTCAATTTTTCTTCTGTTTTCCCTCCTCTTCCTCTTTTCTCTCCTTTGTTAGCTTTTAATATTTTCTCATTTCCTCCTTCTTATTCTGTTACCTTTCCCTCTATGTTTTTAAAATAATTTTCTCCTTACCAATATTCTTTTTATATTTTTTCTTTCTACATAACATTTTCCTTATTACAGTTTTAAAATATATTCTACATAACTAGTATATTCTGCATACCTAGTGAAACGAAGTAAACATCCAAAAATAAAAATATACCCTCATTCCCACTCTCTTAGCATGACTACCAATATATTGTTGGTCACCTACTGGATTTCATAGCACTCTTGTAAAGCTCTGTATTTCCTCCCAGGAATGATCAAAGGACCTTATGTGGTAACTTCTAAGGGTCTGCTACCTTCCTTGACAACTCTGTTCTACCAATAGTCATAGATATTATACTGAAAATTGGCTGGAATGCCAAAGCAGTAATCAGACATTTAATACCCTGCTTACATAGAAACATCCACATTAAAATTACTTCCTCCATTGAGCCAACATGTCTGACTAGAAGCAGCTGCTTTCAGAGGCTCCCTTCAAAACAAACTATAATAAGTACGTGAATCCTTCACTGGCAACCAAGATATCCAGGTTCTCTCATCAAAGTTGACAAGAAGGCTGACGTGACTCATGGAGAAAAGGCAGAACAGTGTGGTGCGGTGGCCCACCTGAGAGCCACACAGGGAAGGGAAACCCCCTCCCCACAGTTAAGGGAGGCAGTGAGTGAGCATACTACCAAGCCAGGAAAACTGTGCTTTTTCCATGAAACTGTGCAGCCCATGGATCAGAACAACCCACTCACAAAACCATGCCACCAGGGACTAACGTCCCAACCCTAGAACGTGCAGATTCTTACAACCTCTCAGCTGGAATCTGCTAAAAACCTATTGAACTCCCAGAAGAAGGGGTTACCAGCACCAACTGTGGCTGCCTGCTGTCTAAGCCATTTGAGCTCCTTGGGGGAAGGGCAGCAGCCAGCACTGGGACTCACAACTGCCTAACACACTAAGCTCCCTGGGAGTGGGGAAGGGTAGCACACATTTCTATAGCTCCATGTTGTGCTTCTCCCCTTCTGGAGCCAGGGAGGCTGGAGTGCCTGATTCCAAGACTTGTCCCCACAGCTCAACACACTGGTTGTGCAGTCTGCAGCCAGAATGCATCTTCAGGCCTAAATCTCACCCATCCTTCTTTATTGGGTGGGGCAGTATCTCTGATAACTCCAGCCAGAGGCTCAGGGACAGAATTTGGATCTCCCTGGGCCTGAGCCCCTAGTGGGAGAGGTGGCCACAGTCTCTGCAGACCAGTAGACAGCTTCTCCTCCTGGTAGTTCTGAGGAATCCAGGCAGCCCAGATGAATCGGTTACTCCCCAGCGAAGCACACACTCTCCATCAAGGGACAAAGTGTTTTATAAAATGAGTGCTGTTCCCCACGCCAGCAAACTGGGTGAGACCCTCCAACAGGGGTTGCAGACACTCTACACAGGAACAATCCTACTGGCATCAGGTTGGTGCCCCTCGAGGTCAGAGGTCCCAGGAGAAGGAGCAGGCACCCACCTTAATGTGGAGAGGAAAAACCAATACAGCCCCCCAAAAAAACACACGAAAATATAAAGACCAATGACACTATGAAGAAATTGCATCAACTAGTGTGCAAAATAATCAATTAGCATCATGACAACAGGATAAAATTCACACATAATAGTACTAACCTTAAATAAATGGGCAAAATGCCCCAATGAAAAGACACATACTGGCAAATTGGATAAGGAGTCAAGACCCATCGGCATGCTGTACTCAGGAGATCCATCTCACGTACAAAGACACACACAGGCTCAAAATAAAGAGATGGAGGAAAATTTACCAAGCAAATGGAAACATAAAAAAGCAGGGGTTGCAATCCTAGTCTCTGACAAAGCAGACTTTAAACCAACAAAGAACAAAAAAGATAAAGAAAAGAATTACATAATGGTAAAGGTAAAAATTCAACAATAAGAGATAATTATTTTAAATATATATGCACCAAAAAAATTATTTTAAATATATATGCACCCAGACTCATAAAACAAGTTATTGGAGGCCTACAAAGAGACTTAGACTCCCAAACAGTAATAGCCAGAAATATTAACACCCCACTCTCAGTGTTGGACAGATCAACAAGACAGAAAATTAACAGGTACATTCAGGACTTGAACTCAGCTCTGGATCAACTGGAACTAGTAGATGTCTACAGAACTCTCTACCCCAAATCAACAGAATACACATTCTTCTCAGCGCCACATGGCACTTATTATAAAATCCAACACATAACTGGAAGTAAAATGCTCCTCAGCAAATGCAAAAGAACTGAAATAATAACAAACAATCTCTCAGACCACAGTGCAATCAAATTAGAACTTGGGATTAAGAAACTCACTCAAAACCACACAATTTAATGGAAATTGAACAACCCACTCCTGAATGACTCCTGGGTAAATAACGAAATTAAGACAGAAATCAAGAAGTTATTTGAAACCAATGAGAACAAAGAGACAATGTACCAGAATCTCTGGGACACAGCTAAAGCAGTGTTACGAGGAAAATTTATAGCACAAAATGCCCACATCAGGAGGAAGATCTCAAATCGACACCCCAGCATCACAAATAAAAGAGCTAGAGAGGCAAGGGCAAACTAATCCAAAAGCTAGCAGAAGACAAGAAATGTCTAAGATCATAGAAGAATTGAAGGAGATAAAGGCATGTAAAATCCTTCAAAAAATCAACGGATCTAGGTGCTGGTCTTTTGAAAAATTAACAAAATTGTTAGATCACTAGCAAGACTAATAAAGAAGAAAAGAGAGAAGAATCAAACAGACACAATGAAAAATGATAAAGCAGATATCACCACTGACCCCACAAAAATACAAAGGACCATCTGAGAATACTATAAATACCTCCATGGAAATAAAATTGAAATTCCAGAAGAAATGGATAAATTACTGGATGCATACAACCTACCAAGACTAAACCAGGAAAAAGTAGAATCCCTTCATAGATGAACAACAGTTCTGAAATTGAGGCAGTAATTAGTAGCCTACCAACCAAAAAAAGCCCAGGACCAGACAGATTCACATCTGAATTCTACCAGAAATACAAAGAGGAGCTGGTACCATTCCATTTGAAACTATCCCAAAAAAATTTAAAAGGAGAGACTCCTTCTTAATTCATTTTATGAAGCCACCATCATCCTGATAACAAAACCAGAAAGAGACACACAAAAAAAGAAAACTTCAGGTCAATATCCTTGATGAACGTCAATGCAAAATCCTCAGTAAAATACTGGCAAACTGAATCCAGCAGCACATCAAAAAACTTATCCACCAGAATCAAGTTGTCTTCGTTCCTGGGATAAAAGGATGGTTCAACATATTGAAATCGATAAACGTAATCCATCACATAAACAGAACCAAAGACAAAAACCACATGATTATCTCTATAGGTGCAGAAAAGGCCTTCAATCAAATTCAACATTCCTTCATGTCAAAAATTCTCAATAAACTAAGTATTAATGAAACGTATCTCAAAATAATAAGAGCTATCTGTGGCAAACACACAGCCAATATCACATTGGATGGATAATAGCTGGAAGCATTCCTTTTGAAAACCGGTATAAGACAATGATGTCTTCTCTCAATACTCATATTCAATGTAGGATTGGAAGTTCTTGCCAGGGCAATCAAGCAAGAGAAAGAAATAAAGGTATTCAAATAGGAACAGAGGAATTCAAGTTGTCTCTGTTTGCAGATGACATTATTTTATATTTCGAAAACCCCATCATCTCAACCCAAAACTTACTGAACTGATAAGCAACTTCAGCAAAGTCTCAGGATACAAAACCAATGCGCAAAAATCACAAGAATTCCCTTACACCACCAATAGACAAGGAGAGAGCCAAATCACGAATGAACTCCAATTAACAATAGCTACAAAGAGACTAAAATACTTAGGAACACAGCTAACAAGGGACGTGAAGGGCCTCTTCAAGGAGAACTACAAACCACCACTCAAGGAAATAAGAGAGGACACAAACGAATGGAAAAATATTCCATCCTCATGCAATATTTTGGCCATACTGCCCAAAGTAATTTATAGATTCAATGCTATTCCCATCAAACTACCATTGATATTCTACACAGAATTAGAAAGGACTATTTTAAATTTCTATTTTTTAAATTTTAATTTAAGTTCTGGGATACATACGCAGAACGTGCAGATTTGTTACATAGGTATACATGTGCCATGGTTGTTTGCTACACCCATCAACCTGTCATCTAGGTTTTAAGCTCCGTATGAATTAGATATTTGTCCTAATGTTCTCCCACCCCTTGGCCCCCACCCCCTGACAGGCCCTGGTGTGTGATGTTCAATTCCCTGTGTCCATGTGTTCTCATTATTCAACTCCCACTTATGAGTAGGAACATGCAGTGTTTGGTTTTCTGTCCCTGTGTTAGTTGGCCGAGAATGATGGTTTCCAGTTTCATCCATGTCCCTGCAAAGGACATGAACTCATTCTTTTTAGGGCTGCATAGTATTCCATGGTGTACATGTGCCAAATTTTCTTTATCCAGTCTATCATCGATGGTCATTTGGGTTGGTTCCAAGTCTTTTCTATTGTAAATAGTGCTGCAGTAAACAAACTTGTATATGTGTCCTTACAGTAGAATGATTCATAATTTATTGAGTATATACCCAGTAATGGGATTGCTGGGTCAAATGGTATTTCTGGTTCTAGATCCTCAAGGAATTGCCACACTGTCTACCACAATGGTTAAACTAATTTACACTTCCACCAACAGAGTAAAAACCTTCCTATTTCTCCACATTTTCTCTAGCATCTGTTGTTTCCTGACTTTGTAATGATCGCCATTCTAACAGGCATGAGATGGTATCTCATTGTGGTTTTGATTTCCTTTTAGCTAATTACCAATGATGATGAGTTTTTTTCATATGTTTACTGGCTGCATAAATGTCTTCTTTTGAGAAGTGTCTGTTCATATCCTTCACCTACTTTTTGATGAGGTTGTCTTTTTCTTGTACATTTGTTTAAGTTCCTTATAGATTCTGGATATTACACCATTGTCAGATGGATTGCAAAAATATTCTCCCATTCTGTAGGTTGCCTCTTCACTCTGATGATAGCTTCTTTTGCTTTGCAGAAGCTCTTTAGTTTAATTAGATCCCATTTGTAAATTTTGGCTTTTGTTGAAATTGCTTTTGGTGTTTTAATCATGAAGTCTTTTCCCATGCCTATGTCCTGAATGGTATTGCCTAAGTTTTCTTCCAGGGATTTTATGGTTCTGGTTTTATGTTTAAGTCTTTAATCCATCTTGAGTTCATTTTGTATAATGTGTAAGGAAGGGGCCAGTTTCTGTTTCTGCATATGGCTAGCCAGTTTTCCCAGCACTATTTATTAAATAGGTAACCCTTTCCCTATTGCTTGTTTTTGTCAGGTTTGTCAAATATCAAATGGTTGTAGATGTTTTTTGTTATTTCTGAGGCCTCTCTTCTGTTCCATTAGTCTTTATATCTGATTGGTGCCAGTACCACACCTTTTTGGTTATTGTAGTCTGGTAGTGTTGTTTGAAATCAGGTAGCATGATGCCTCCAGCTTTGTTAATTTTGCTTAGAATTGTCTTGGCTATACGGGCTCTTTTTTTGGTTCCATATGAAATTTAAAATAGTTTTTCTAATTGTGTGAAGAAAGCCAATGGTAAATTGATGGGAATAGCATTGAATCTATAAATTACTTTGGGCAGTATGGCCATTTTCACATTATCAGTTCTTCCTATACATAAGCATGGAATGTTTTTTCATTTGTTTGTGTCCTCTCTTCTTTCCTTGTGCAGTGGTTTGTAGTTTTATTTGAACAGGTCCTTCACATTTTTTGTAAGTTGTGTTCCTAGGTACTTTATTCTCTTTGTAGCAATTGTGAATGGGAGCTCACTCATGATTTGGCCCTCTTTTGTCTAATATTGGTGTATAGGAATGCTTGTGATTTTTGCACATTGATTTTGTATCCTGAGACTTTGCTGAAGTTGCTTATCAGCTTAAGGAGTTTTTGGAGTGAGATGATGGGGTTTTCTACATATACAGTTATGTTATCTGCAAACAGAGACAATTTGACTTCTCTCTTTCTATTTCAATATGCTTTATTTCTTTCTCTTGACTGATTGCCTTGGCCAGAACTTCCAATACTATGTTGAACAAGAATGGTGAGAGAGGGCATCATTGTCTTGTGCCAGATTTCACAGAAAATGCTTCCAACTTTTGCCCATTCAGTATGATATTGGCTATGTGTTTGTCATAAATAGCTTCCATTTTCTGCTACCTTTAGAATTTGGTTGCTCTTGCATCTCTAGTTCTTTTCATTGTTCTGCTAGGGTGTTGATTTTAGATTTTTCTAGCTTTCTATTGTGGGCATGAAGTGCTGCAAATTCCCTTAGCTATGTCCCGGAGATTACGGCATGTTGTCTCTTGGCTCATTGGTTTCAAAGAAGTTCTTTATTTCTGTTTTAATTTCATTATTTACTGAGTAGTCATGCAGGAGCAGGTTGTTCAACTTCCATGTAGTTGTGCAGTTTTTAGTGAGTTTCTTAATCCTGAGTTCTAATTTGATTGTACTGTGATCTCAGAGACCGTTTGTTATGATTTCCGTTCTTTTGTATTTGCTGAGGAGTGTTTTACTTCCAATTATGTGGTCAATTTTAGAATAAGTGCGATGTGGTCCTTAGAAGAATGTATATTCTGTTGATTTGGGGTGGAGAGCTCTGTAGATCTCTTTTGGGTCTGCTTGGTCCAGAGCTGAGTTCAAGACCTGAATCTCCTTGCTAATTTTATGTCTCTTTGATCTGTCTAATATTGACACTAGAGTGTTAAAGTCTCCAACAATTATTGTGTGGGAATCTAAGTCTCTTTGTAGGTCTCTAAGAACTTTTTTTCATGAATTTGGGTGCTCCTGTATTAGGTGTGTGTGTGTATATATATATATCTTAGCTCTTCTTATTATTGCATTGATCCTTTAACTATTATGTAATGCCCTTCTTTGTCTTTTTTATCTTTGTTGGTTTAAAGTTTGTTTTGTCAGAGACTAGGATTGCAACCCCTGCTTTTTTCTGCTTTCCATTTGCTTGGTAAATATTCCTCAATCCCTTTATTTTCAGCCTATGTGAGTGCACATGAGATTGTTCTCCTGAATACAGTACACCGTTGGGTCTTGACTCTATCCAATTTGCCAGTCTGTGTCTTTTAATTGGGGCATTTAGCTCATTTACATTTACGGTTAATATCGTTATGTGTGAATTTTCTCCTGTCTTCATGATAATAACTGGTTATTTTGCATATTAGCTGATGCAGTTTCTTCATAGTGTCGTTGGTCTTTATATTTTGGTGTGTTTTTGTAGTTGCTGGTACTGGTTTTTCCTTTCCATATTTAGTGCTTCCTTCAGGAGCTCTTGTAAGGCAGGCCTGATGGTGACAAAATCCCTCAGGGTTTGCTTGTCTGTAGAGGATTTTATTTCTCCTCCTCTTATGAAGCTTAGTTTGGCTGGATATGAAATCTTGGTTGAAAATTCTTTTGCTTAAGAATGTTGAATATTGGCCCCCACTCCCACTCTCTTCTAGCTTGTAGGGTTTCTGCAGAGAGATCTGCTGTTAGTCTGTTGGACTTCCCTTTGTAGGTAATCTGACCTTTCTCTCTGGCTTCCCTTAACATTTTTTCCTTTGTTTCAATCTTGGAGAACCTGACTATTATGTGTCTTGGAGTTACTATTCTTGAAAAATATCTTTGTGGTGCTCTCTGTATTTCCTGAAATTGACTGTTTGCCTGTCTTGCTAAGTTGGGGAAGTTCTCTTGGAAAATATCTTGAAGTATATTTTCCAACTTGATTTCATTCTCCCATCACTTTCAGGTACGCCAATCAATTGTTAGTTTGGTCTTTTCACACCGTCTCATGTTTCTTGAAGGCTTTGTTCATTCCATTTCATTCTTTTTTCTCTAATCTTGTCTTTACACTTTACATTGTTAAGTTGATCTTTAATCACTGATATCCTTTCTTCCACTTGATTGATCCAGCTATTGATATTTGTGTATGCTTCACGAAGTTCTTGTGCTGTGTTTTTCAGCTCCATCAGGTCATTTATGTTCTTCTCTAAACTGGTTATTCCAGCTGGCAGTTCCTGTAACTTTTTATCAAGGTTCTTATCTTCCTTGCATTGTGTTAAAACATGCTACTTTAGCTCAGAGGAGTTTGTTATTACCCACCTTCTGAAGCCTACTTCTGTCAATTCATCAAACTCATTCTCCATTCAGTTTTGTGTTCTTGCTGGAGAGGAGTTGCAATCATTTGAAGGAAAGGAGGCATTCTTGTTTGGGGAATTTTCAGCATTTTTGTGCTGGGTTTTCCTCAGCTTCATGGGTTTATCTACCTTTGATCTTTGGTGCCAATGTTCTTTGGATGGGGCTTTTGCATGGGGGTCCTTTGTGTTGATGTTGAGGTTATTAGTTTCTGTTTGTCAGTTTTCCTTCTAACAGTCAGGCCTCTCTTCTGCAGGTCTGCTGGAGTTTGCTGGAGGTCCACTCCAGACCCTGTTTGCTTGGGTATCCCTAGCAGAGGCTGCAGAACAGCAAAGATTGCTGCCTGCTCCTTCTTCTAGAAGCTTCCTCCTGGACAGGCACCTGCCTGATGCCAGTTGGAGCTCTTCTGTATGAGGTGTCTGTCAACCCTTGCTGGGAGATGTCTTCCAGTCAGGAGGCACAAGGGTCAGGGACTCACTTGAGGAGGGAATCTGTCCCTTAGCAGAGCTCAAACATTGTGCTGAGAGATCCACTGTTCTCTTCAGAGCCAGCAGGCAGGAATGTTTAAGTCTGCTGAAGCTGTGCCCACAGCTGCACCTTCCCCTAGCTACTCTGTCCCAGGGAGATGGGAGTTTTATCTATAAGCCCCTGACTGAGGCTGTTGCATTTCTTTCAGAGATGCCTTGCCCAGTGAGGAGGACTCTAGAGAGGTGGTCTGCCCATGGCCCCTTTGCTGCACTGTGGTGAGTTCCAAACACTTAAGCCTTCTTAACACTGTTGGGGGAAAATCTCCTACTCAAGCCTAAGTAATGGTGGATGCCCCTCCCTCCACCAAGCTTGATTATTCCAGGTCGAGTTCAGACTGCTGTGCTGGCAGAGAGAATTTCAGGTCAGTGGTTCTTAGCTTGCTGGGCTCTGTGGGAGTGGGACCTGTTGAGCGAGACCACTTGGCTCCCTGGCTTCATCCTCCTTTCCATGGGAGTGAATGGTTCTGTCTCGCTGGGGTTCCAAGTGCTGCTGGGGGAAAAAAAAAAAAAAACAAAAAAACCTTCTGCAACTAGCTCGGTGTCTGCCCAAACAGCCGCCCAGTTTTGTGCTTGAAACCCAGGGCCCTGGTGGTGTAGGCACATGAGGGGATCTTCCGGTCTGTGGGTTGCAAAAACCATGGGAAAAGCATCGTATCTCAACCAGACAGCACAGTGCCTCACACTTCCTTTGGCTTTGGGAGTGAGGTCCATGGCCCCCTTGTACTTCCCAGGTGAGATAATGCCCCACCCTGCTTCTGCTTACCCTGCGTGGACTGCACCCACTGCCTAACCAGTCCCAATGAGATGAACCTGGTACCTCAGTTGGAGATGCAGAAATCACCTCCTTCTGCATTGGTCTCACAGGGAGCTGCAGACTGGAGTTGTCCTGTTCAGTCATCTCGCCAGATCGCCCTTAAATTTCATATGGAATCTAAGAAGTCCCCATAGAGCCAAGACAATCCTAAGCCAAAAATAATAAATAAATAAATAAATAAATAAATAAATAAATAAATAAATAAATAAACCACAAAGCTGGAGGCATCACACTACCTGACTTCAAACTATACTACAAGACTACAGTAACCAAAACAGCATTGTACTGGTACCAAAACAGACATATAAACCAATGGAAGAGAACAGAGATCCCAGAAATAACACCACACTGCTACAACCATCTGATCTTCGACAAACATGACAAAAACAAGCAATGGGGATAGAATATCCTATTCAGTAAATGGTGCTGGGAAAACTGGCTAGCCGTATTCAGAAAACAGAAACTGGACCCCTTACTTACACCTTATAGAAAAATTAGCTCAAGATGAATTAAAGACTTAAATGTAAAACCCAAAACCATAAAAACCCTAGAAGACAATCTAGGCAGTACCATATAAGGCATGCCAAAAGCAATGGCAACAAAAGCCAAAATTGAAAAATGGGACAAATGAGATCTAATGAAAGAGCTTCTGCACAGCAAAAGAAACTAGCATCACAGCCAAAAAACATGAAAAAAAAAAAAAAGCTTAACATCACTGATCATCAGAGAAACGCAAATCAAAATCACAATGATGTACCATCTCACGCCAGTTAGAATGGCGATTATTAAAAAGTTAGGAAACAACAGATGTTGGCGAGGCTGTGGAGAAATTGGAGTGCTTTTACACTCTTGGTGGGAATACAAATTAGTTTAACCATTGTGGAAGACAGTGGGGGTGATTCCTCATGGATCTAGAACCAGAAATATTATTTGACCCAGCAATTCCATTACTGGGCATATACCCAAAGGAATATAAATCATTCTACTATAAAGACACATAGACATGTGTGTATATTGCAGCACTATTTACAATAGCAAAGACATGGAACCAACCCAAATGCCCATCAATGTTAGATTGGATAAAGAAAATGTGGTACATATACACCATGGAATATTATGCAGCCATAAAAAGAATGATATCATGCCCTTTGCAGGAACACGGATCATGCTGGAAGTCATCATCCTTAGCAAACTAACACAGGAACAGAAAACCAAATACTGCAACGTCTCACTCATAAGTGGGAGTTGAACATTGAGAACAATGGTCACAGAGAGGGGAATAACACACACCAGGGCCTATTAAGAGGTGGGAGGTGAGGGAAGGGATCTTAGAGGATGGGTCAATAGGTGCAGCAAACCACCATGACATACATATACCTATTTAGCAAGCATGTACGTTCTGCATATGTATCCCATTTTTTAGAAGAAATTTTTTTTTTAAATTTCTTTCTCTGGTTATGATTGAAGAAGTGTCCTACAAAATGGACATATGTGTGTGCACTCATCCCCAAGCTGTTTGTCCCAAAGCTCAGAGAGCTACTGAGAACCATGAGTAAAAAGTGATTGGGGGCCTAGAGACCTTGGGGAGGGAGACTTTATCAGAAGTGAAATTTTCATATAGATAGAAGGCAGCAGGGAGACACCAGAAGCTTCACAACTCAGATGGCTTATTTGAAGACCCCATTCTGTCCTCATTCTCTTCTTAATTGTTTTCTCTCTGTCCATGTGTGTTTTCTGGAAAGTTGACATTCCAAGCCTAATCTCATGTGCAGCCAGGCTGGCAAGTAAAGCTGAGTTGCCAATTACTTTGCTTTTTTGTACTCCGCTTTCCCTGAGTGGCAATGAAAATAATAATCCTAGAGCCTTTCCTGACAAGTTCTGCAGGTAAGAGCTTGTTTTAGGTATAATCCTTCATGGGAGCCAAGGGCAGAGGAAAGAAGAATTGGGTCAATTAAAAAACCTCTAGAGCATCTTTCTGATTATGTGACTCAGTCATCTGTAGGCTTTTGCCATTGCTGTCAATTAATGTTGACACCAGGACCAAGTAGACTTTACCAGCTAGGACACAGCTGGATCACCCGTAGGACTAAGAAGAGGAGAAAACATCATTCCAGGTCCTACCAGAGCCCTCTACTTCTCCCTTTTGTTGTCCTGCCATCTGTTTAGAAGAGAAGCCTGAGACAATTTTACGTGTGTGTGTGTGTCCAGGGCATGCGGGTGTCGGGGGGAGGGTGTACGCACATGCGTGTGTGTGTTCCAACTTTCCAAGCAAGGGATCTCTTCTAACCTAGCCTAAGTTAGAATAGTGCTACAGGTCCTGGACCTTAGCCTCAGACAGCAGAGTCATTCTTCCTGTCTCTTACTTCCCACTATGTAACACTCAATGTTTGATATTGGTATTGGAGACCATGTGACTTTATCTTCCTTAAATGTGGTATTAATTTTCACCCGGAAAAATAAAGCGGTTAATGGAAATAGGGCACTTAAGGTAATAAAAGGGAGCATTTTGCCTTAGGGCAAAGCATAAGGATTTAATTTTCCCAGAATTCTCAATCCGATTCTGAGGTCAGCAATAACTAGTTTTGGGGCAGTACAAATACATAAGATGAAACCCCCAACCAGGGACCTGGAGCCAGAAGAACCCATTCAAGAGCATGGTGGCTTCAAATAGTCCATGTTTTGGAGGCCTTTTTAACAATGTGGCTGTAATCTACACAGTAACCAGACCAAGCAAGCCTGCTTTAGCAGATAACCTCAAAAGTGCAAAGATAATATTGAGATGTGGAGGAATATCAAGGGAGGCTCCACAAGAATGATGGAGTTTTATTTTGTTGATCTATTCCTTACTTAGGTTAGGGGAAGAACAGATGTTTACAAAGGTGAATGGATGTGAGGGACACTATGAAGGCCTCCACCCGAACATCAGCCTCTTTGAGACGAGACATTTCACTGTTAATGTTAATAATCCATTTCTTTGGTTTAAGCTGTGTGAATTCCCTGGGCTGCCCCTAAAAATATAAGTATATTCAACCCTTGACAATAAATCCTAAGGAAGGTAGAGGAGGAGGACCAGTAGAGGGAGGTTTGCCTTTGGAATGTGAAATAGTTCCTTCAAGTGAACCAAAGACTTATAGAGCAGGAGGTGACCTTAGAGATTTTTTAATTCACCTTGAAACTTAACAATAATAAACAGCTCCCTCAGACAAACAGAAATGAGAGGAAGAGTTTGAGCTGGGAATACAGAGAGGCTCTGGACTGTGTGGGAAAGTTGAACCAGGAAAATAATTTCACTTTTAGGAGGACTGGCATATGACCTTGAAGGGAAGACACAAGATGGCATTGACAAAGATGAAGGAGCACAGGCAAAACTAAGCCAGTGCATATAGCATAAGTGTGTACATGTCTAATATTAAAACAGAATTTGCAATGAATTCCAAGGGTACAGAAAATTCTTTTGAAAGGCCAAACTTCTACATGATGGTTTTCTTTGCTTTAAGTCTATCAGGCTAATTGGAATGGAATGTTTTAGTTAAAGCAAACACTCACTAGAACTCAAACCTAGTTATAACCTCCATTCAAATAAAAGTAAATAGAAATGGTCGCAAATGTCTCTTTGTTTCTCCATTTGGAATATAAAGTATAGAATATATACTATTGAGATTTGTTGTGGACATATTTGCAGTGTTATATATTTGGAATACAAAATTGAGAATGTACACGTTTGAGGTTTGTAATGGGCTTGTTTGGAATGTTACCGGATGAAATACAACTAAGAAAACATGGTAAAAATTGCAGCAGCAAGCTTCGCTCCTGTTAAGTTTCTTTCCCTTATCCAAAGTCCTGTCATAAGCATAGGAGTGAGACAGTATTATTTAGGGGAAAATGGGAAGATGAGGAAATGGAGTTTTCAAAAGATTATTAGAAATGTATTCTTTTTTACTATTTGTTTGGAGGTTTTTGTCTTGTTTTAGATTTTGAAAGGGAAGTGCATGCACATGGTAAACAATTCTAACATATTCAAAAGGCTATATACAATTTGAAAGTCAGTTAACTTTGCTAGAAGAAAACACTGTTAAAAGTTCCTTGTGTTACCTTGTGATACCAGAGATAATCTACATTTACAAACACACACACACACACACACACACGTAATTATAATTTTGGATTTATAAAACCTTTGTGAAGGCTTCTCTGTCTGTCAGGTTTGCTTCAGAGCAACACCTGATTCCCATGGCATGGTCTTTACCATGTGGCCAAAATAATCCTCAAAGATTCAGCCAGGCCACCAGTCTCTACCTCTATGTTACATACCCAGAAGCCAAGCCATAGTAAGTAGGGGTAAGTAGGGAGAGATCCTGGGAATTGTAACAATGTGTTGTTCTCTTAGGAAAAGTAGGATATTAATACCTACCTCAAAGGATTATTTTAAGCACTGAAAGAAATAATATGAATAAAGTGCTTAAAACAGTGCCTGGCATAGAGTAAGTGCTACATAAGTGTCAGCTGTTGTCATCATGACTATTATTGTTGCCATTGTGAAAGAGGACAGCTTAGGGCTTCCTGAAGCTATTCCCTATTTTCTCTGGGTTTTCTTCACAGGTTCCTCCAAAGATAGGAGTTGCTGTCACTACTCTTCCTCTGGACTATTTTCCCCAAAATATTCTAAACCTCAAGATCTAAACTGTGGAGACAGTTGGTAACCAAAATTGTACCTCAAAAGCTCTCCTAGACACATGGAAAACTTGTCTTCTCTGCCTCATGTTCGTCTCAAAGCATCAGTGATAAACTGTTTCATATGTTATTACTCACTACTGTTCTTGTAAAGATGATGGAAACACATGGACAGACCGCCAGCTCACCACACTTTCTGGAGAATTACTCAGCCCAGACATGTTGTTTTCATCTCCTTTGTGTGACTCAGTTCCTCTTCATTCCTACACCTCTCACCACTTCTGAGGAGTTGCATGTTTCCAGCTAGCCACAGACATTGAACTGCCTTATCTCACTGGCTACATCTGCATGCACCTGGTGCCACTAGGACAGGCTGAACTACACATTCACAGATTAAACTCTCTAAGCAGCCCGAGTCTGCCATCTCATTCCCTTCGAAGCTCTTAGAGAAGGGGAAGCCAAGCTCACAGATATGCAGCACATCTTCTCTCACCTGTCTCTTTATTTGGGAGGGTGGGTGAATGACAACTAAGAAAACTAGCATTTCCCTGCCAAGAAGTCTCATCACTGACATCTCTTTACTTCCTGGTTTCTGACAAACATAAATTGAACATTTGACTTCTGGTACAAATCTTTGTGCAATCACAGAGGGGCTTCCATGGGGATTAACCATAAAGCCCCACTTGCTTGACTCAATTCCAGTGACCTTTTCTACTTTCATTTATCCACATCCATGGCCCAAGCAGGGTCTTTTCATCATCCAGAACAGCTCTACTTCTGAAATCTTAAATTCGTGTATCCTACTCTTCAGCTACTTTTATTTTCCAGTAAGGGCTTTTACTTCCTCACCCATACTACTATTCTATGGTCTCTTGGTTTCTATCAGTTTATCAGTCCATCCTAATTATTTTTTCTGACTTGCCTGGGCTCTGTAATCTATTATTGCAACCATTTTCTTTTCTCTAGTTTTAACTTGCCACATTTTGACCTGGTACCACCTGAAAATTTATGGTTTCCTGCTTCAGGAGAGTTATTGGTGCCACATGATAACATCTTCAAGAGTTCCTGGCCAACTTTCTCTTCCATCTCCTCCTATATATTCAGACATCTCTTTTCATCGATCACTGTCCTAACTTCGAATCTTCACTCCTTCCCTCTCCAATGGTTCTTTGTCCTCTGCACAATAATATGCTCAAACCTCCCATCATTTAAGAAACAGTCCCTCCACCTTATCTCTTTCTCTGTTTGTTGCCCTGTTTCTCCTTTTCTTTCTAAGCAAGCCTTTTAAAAACAGTTTAAGAACAGTTTAAAAACTTTTTAAGAACAGTTTATATTCACCGTCTTCACTTACTCTTTTCATTTTCACCCTTCAACACACTGAAATCTGTTTCTGTTTCTGGGGTAGATCCTCTCCTACCCCTGTTTGTACCTTTGTCATAATATGAATCACTCTACTGAATCACCACTAGACCTAAGTACCTCAAAATGTAGGATGTTGAATAACTTATCTATGTAGTCCCAGAGCCTAGCACAGTGCTTGATTGATAGGAGGTCCTCAATAAACAAATTATGTCACAAACACTTACTGGACACCTACTAGGAACCAAGCACTGCATTGGCTCTGTGAACTTGAATTCATCACAAAACCTATATTTAAGCAACTTTTTCTCACAGAACCTTTCTTTCCTTTGCGAATGTCAAGTCAATATATTTAATTAAGCCACACAACCCCTGCCCTGTGCCGTTCCTTTACTCATAATGGTCATTCAACATTTGTTGAATGAATGCTTGATAGAACTCAGCAGACCCAAAAAGACTAATTGTGAAGAGTTGCTGTAGGAAATGGCCAGAGAGAAGCCTGTTCTGAAATCTGGTTCCTTAAGGAGGGCTTTTCAGGCTTTCAAAACCATTTCTGAGCAGTTCTCTAGAAATACATTCATTTGCAACTCTATCCCAACATGGCTGATAGTTTTTGGTAAGCCTGTTTACAACCTCTCCATTTCCTTTGTTTTCAACTTCTCTCCCCTCTCTCCAGTCTTTCCCCCTACACCTATTAGACTGGTGCAAATATCTCTCCTAGTCACAAATAAGGAAAGACCTAAATTAGAAACCCTCTCTGGATCCCAAGGTTCCACGTTACCTAATATCCTTCCTTTCTCCACTAATCTTCTGCAAGAATAGTCTGAACTTTCTAGTCCCATTTCCTTCTTCTGGTTGGTTCCCACACCAAGTAGTCAGAAAGGCTAGGATATGAATTAGAATGGTCAGGGAAGGGTTTCATGGACAAGTAAGGGCACAGGACACAGAAGAATTTTGTGAACAAAGTGCAGAATATGGAAATGTATTGGGGAGGTATTAGGTTTTCCTATTTTATTTTTCATCTGTTTCATAATATTCTTTTTTTAAGTAGGTAACACATGTATATGATGCATAATTCAAAAAATGGCAAGTGAAAGTAAGGGTTCTTCCCAATCCTACCAAGTTCCCTTTTCTAGAGGCAATCGCTGTTAAAAGTTTCGGAAGGGGAACATCACACACCGGGGCCTATCATGGGGAGGGGGGATGGGGGAGGGATTGCATTGGGAGTTATACCTGATGTAAATGACGAGTTGATGGGTGCAGCACACCAACAGGGCACAAGTATACATATGTAACAAACCTGCACGTTATGCACATGTACCCTACAACTTACAGTATAATAATAATAAATAAATTAAAAAAAAAAAGTTTCTTATGTATCCTCCCAAAGATGCATTTATAAATATTTACATATATGGAGTGCCTATACAATATGGTAGAATGCAATAAGAAGGGCAGTGTGAACTGACAAGCACAGAAGAGGCTTTGAAGAATTAGGGAATATCATCTTCCCTCCAACATACTTTTTCTCTTAAGTCCCTACCTCCATTAATAGCCTTTCCATCTTCCCAAGCTGACCCAGGCTCAAAGACTCTGAACATTGACAGGAAACCTGTTACTAACCAGAGTCCCAATGGTTTTCTGTACATCACAATTAAGCCAGTTAACATTACCTCCATACCTGCCACTGCTATTTTCAATTTTATTTTGAAAATATAAGTCACATGTATCTACTCCTCACCTTTACTACCCCATCTTCCATTAGGCCCTCATGACTTCTTCAAAATTGGAATGCCTGTCTTCTTTATACGGTTTTTAGGTACATTTGGTAAAATTAAATAAGCATGGTAACAATTATCAGGCTCATCCAATATTTGTTCCTTTCTCCTCTCCCCAATATCTCCCAGCCACCCTACCACTCCACCACCCCATCAACCTTAATCCACTCCCCGTATTACGTACTTGGTTTATCAAAACAATGTCAAATTCTTGAAATTTTTCTGTATCTATCCTATATTGATCCCAAGATCAGAGCTTCAGAATATGAAAACTTACCTGAAGGAAAGGCACTAGGAAATTCCAAATACAGTTGTCCCAAAGGAAAACCACTCAGTACCTCTCAAAGGCATTGCCTTTGTCGTATAGGGTAATATCATTGACATTTAGAAACTAAAAAGGTTATGATCTAACCTGCATTTTTCCCCTAGAAAAACACTACCTATTCATGACTCAGTTTGAATTGCACCTTCTTCTTGAAGTCTTCCAAGATTCTGCCCATGTTAACTCTTTCCACCCAAGTCTTAATGAACCTTACCTTTCTCTGTATTACAAAAGGTGGAGGAAGAGAGGGAGGAGAGGGGAGATAAAGGAAGACATGGGATGGAGAGTGAGAAAGTGATACCCAAATCCTCGTTCTGACAAAACTCATTGTCCCACTCCTAAAATATGCCCAACTGAGTAATGTTAAAGTGATGGTTACCAAGCAGCAGGTAAGGGTATCCTCTAGACCCCCTAGTTCCTGGTTAACAATTAAAGACATGTAAAATAAAATATACTTTACTCTTGAATAAACTTATTTATTTTCATGTTGATTTACTTTTGTACATATGATTTTGGCATATTTTAATTTCCATTATCTGTATCATAATCTGATTCATTTCAATTAAATCATGAACATTTTCCCATGTCATTAAGTTTTCTTTAAAATATTTTTAATAGTTTTGTAAGTCTCTCATCTTGTTTCCATCTGTAATATATTTGTTCCCCTATTTTGGGGCATTTTTCTTTTTATTCCCATTTTTGTTTTTACAAATAATGTTATTTGAAGGTATGTAAATCTTTTTTTTTTTTTTTTTTATACTTTAAGTTGTAGGGTACATGTGCATAACGTGCGGGTTTCTTACATATGTATACTTGTGCCATGTTGGTGTGCGGCACCCATCAACTCGTCATTTACATCAGGTATAACTCCCAGTGCAATCCCTCCCCCCTCCCCCCTCCCCATGATAGGCCCCGGTGTGTGATATTCCCCTTCCTGAGTCCAAGTGATCTCGTTGTTCAGTTCCCACCTATGAGTGAGAACATGCGGTGTTTGGTTTTCTGTTCTTGTGATAGTTTGCTAAGAATGATGGTTTCCAGCTGCATCCATGTCCCTACAAAGGACACAAACTCATCCTTTTTTATGGCTGCATAGTATTCCATGGTGTATATGTGCCACATTTTCTTAATCCAATCTGTCACTGATGGACATTTGGGTTGATTCCAAGTCTTTGCTATTGTGAATAGTGCTGCAATAAACATACGTGTGCATGTGTCTTTATAGCAGCATAATTTATAATCCTTTGGGTATATATCCAGTAATGGGATGGCTGGGTCATATGGTACATCTAGTTCTAGATCCTTGAGGAATCGCCATACTGTTTTCCATAATGGTTGAACTAGTTTACAGTCCCACCAACAGTGTAAAAGTGTTCCTATTTCTCCACATCCTCTCCAGCAGAAGGTATGTAAATCTTTACGTGAATCTCTATTTATCTGAATCTCTATGCTTAGAGATGTTGATAGATAACATCAAACTACTTCCAAAAATGATGTACCAATCTAATCCACTGACACTGTACAAGAATGACCACCTCATTGTACTCTCACCAGCATAGACTATTATTTTTTCTATTTTTTTCTAATTTGATAAGTGACAAAAATGACATGCCATTATTAGTTTTTCTTTTCCTTTTTTGGGGGGGAGGGGGAATGGAATCTCACTCTGTCACCCAGGTTAGAGTGCAATGGCACGATCTTGGCTCACTGCAACACCCCGCCTCCCGGGTTCAAGCTATTCTCCTGCCTAAGCCTTCTGAGCAGCTGGGATTACAGGTGCCCACCACCATGTCCGGTTAACTTTTTTATTTTTAGTAGAGACAGGTTTTCGCCATGTTGGCCAGGCTGGTCTGGAACCTCTGACCTCAGGCTATCTGCCCGCCTCGGCCTCCCAAAGTACTGGGATTACAGGCAAGAGACACTGCGCCCAGACAAGAGTTTTTCAATGATGTTAATATACATGGTTTGTTTTTCCTGTTCTGTTAATAACTTATACGCCTCCTTTGCCCATTTTTATTGAGATCTTCCTGTTTTTCTTATTAATTACATGTATTTTGATATAATCAACATGTTAGATAATAGTTATTATATGCAGTTGATTCTTATTATTCACAGTTGCTATGTTTTATAAAGAGGCTGGAAAGGGTAGTAGGAAGTCAGGAGATAGAGATGGGTTGGTTAATAGATACAAAAATACAGTTAGATAGAAGGAATAAGAGCTAGTGTTCAGTAGCACAATAGGGTGCCTATGGTGAAAAATAATTTATTGTATATTTCAAAATAACTGAAACAGTGAAATTGGAATGTTCCTAACACAAAGAAATAATAAATTACTGAGGATATGGATTCCCTAATTACCCTTTTTTGATCATTACATGTCACATGCTTGTGTTAAAACATCACATGTACCCCCAAAATATGTACAACTATTATGCCATCTATGGTCATGGTTTTATATATTTCCTCCTTGGCTATTGATTCTCAAATGTATGCATCCAGATGGGATAGTTCTCTGGAGTTTCAGCCTTCCCTAGATCTCTCCAAGTGGATTTTCCACAGGAACCTCAAACTCTACTTGACTGAAATAAAACTATTCTTCCCATTTTCACAAATGAAGAATCTGAGGCTCAACGAAGTTAAAGAATTTCCCCTGGGTCCCAGTAGAGAAATTAAACCTAATCTGTCTGACTCTGAAGCTTATGCTCTTTCCATTTTTGTTATACTGCCTTTTATAATATTAAAGAGAAAAAAAACCCAGAACATTACATATATATCTTGTAGCTCTGAAACAGAGTAGCAAGTTTTACTGCGGAATTGATCCTTCCTGCTCTAAGAAGCTTGAATCCTGAATGTTCTAGATTACATTTTAAAAAATAAACCCCTTGAAAATCGGGGGCAAAAATTATTAAGTGGAAGAAGCTGGAGAAGTCCCTTCCACTCTCTGGATCACATTTTCCTTGATATTTAAAAAAAGATCTCTACATTCTTTTACAGCTGTGCCATTATGAGAGTCTATGGAAGACAGAGCTCTGTATAAGGTACAGACATTATGAATAAATGCTCATGCCATTCAGCCTGTGTAATAGCTCAGCTGCATTCCAACACCATTCTCCAGGACCCGCTGGACTAAAGGCTGATCATATATCTTCATGATATTCTCATCTACTCCAGGCACCCAGCCCAGCATGATGCACTTGTCCACACAGCCCTGACTCACCTCTGGCAATACCAGCTCTTTATTCAACTGGAGAAGTAATCAGGTAAAAGTGGAAACTCTATGACATATTTCCCCACACAGGGTTCTGATATGTGCCCCCCAAAGTCACTTACTAGCTGCATGACCTTGGACTTGTCACTTAATCTCTCTGACCCTCAGTTTTCTCATCTACAAAAGAATTAAGAAATAATGCATGTAAGAGCACCAGGCATATACTAGGTACTTAATAAATGTTCTCTTCCTTCAATGTCATCCTTTAATGGGCCATGACAGGGTTTCCTTGGATTCACCAGCTACTATCAAGGTCTAACCTATACATTTTTTTGATCATCGCCCCCAGTATCAACCAAAGAACATTTAGCCAGGTGTGGTGGCATGTGCCTGTAGTCCCAGCTACTCAGGAGGCTGAGACATGATAGCTTGAGCCCAGGAGTTCAAGGCTGCACTGAGCTATAATTACACCACGACTGCACTCCAGCCTGGGGAATGGAGCAAGATCTCAAAAGCAAAAACAAAAACAAAAACAAACCCCGAAGAAATGCCACTCATGGTGATTCTTAATTTACTTAACTGTAGCAATTCAGGCTGCATTTGAGTTCTTATAGCAAACTTAAAGTCATAACACGTAGTCAGCGAGCATCTGCTTAAATGCTTCCTGTGACAGGGAACTTAATCCCTTCTACCACTGCCCATTTCATCTTCAATCAGCTCTGCTGTAACTTCCACCCAATAATCTTAATTTTGTCTCTTGGAGTCAAACCTTACAAATAAAATTCTCTTTCTCATGACAACGCTGTAGAAACTGAAAGACAGTAGCCATGCCCCCACTCCAGACTCAAGGCTTCTCTTCTTAATCTCTATTTTGTATGTGTTCCTCTTTGAAAGATAACTGCCATATCTGAGCAAAATACTTGAGGTATGGTTTTACAAACTCAGCAACAAAGGAAGTAATCACCTCCTGCATTCTAGATACTATACTACTATTAATGCAGCCTCAATTTCCATTAACTTTTTTGGCAGCCACATTAAACATAGACCCATGCTGTAGAGTTGCTATTTTTTTAATTTTTAATTTGTTTTATGAAACTGGTGCAAGATATCATATTTTTTATCAAATTTATTTTGTTATTTTTGGACCATCTTTGCAATTTAGTACATTCTTGGATTCCTGGTTCTATCATCCATCATATATATTTACCCTCCCTTTACAGTTCTCTCTTAACACTTGATGAGTATACTGTTATTGCATCTCCATCCAAGCCATTAATTAAAATGTTGAAACCAAGGTGAAGTCAGGTACAGAGCCCTACAACTCACCACCAATGACTTCGCTTTGCAGTAGTGAAGCAAAATTTTCTCCTACCTCAGTATACCTGACAGACCTTTCCACCATCGATTTACATTAATCACAATAGCTCACAAAACACCAGAGATACCCAAGGAGTGACAGGACTCCTTAGAAGAAAATTAAATAAAGGGAAAAGCCTGTGTGGTTTGGAGAAACCTTTATCCAAGTGATTCTGATACATCTCTCAGAGAATGTGCCCTCATCTCTTGCCCTTTTTAAGAATTCCTACCTCAGGGAAACATAGAATAAATAATTAGCAACTTTTGAAAATGGTTTCTTCATCTGTATGTTGGAGCTAATAATATAGAGCTCCTAGGGCTGTTATGAGGACTAAATGACTAATACATATAAAGTACTTAGCACAATGCCTGGTATGTAATAAGTGCTCAACATAAGTAATACTTAAAAAACCTTTCAGACTCCAACTAAAGGAATAATCTTCTAGCTTATGTTTCCTCCATCTTGTTCACCAGGGTGTCATAAAAATAAACATTTTTGTCATGTTCCTTTCTGCAATATAAATAAACTATCATCATTACCTCCCGCATCTATTCGTTAAATGACTGTATGCAAAAAGGCCACATTTCCCAGCCCACAAATCTGAGTACAGGACACAGTCCCTGAGGGGCTATAATAGCCACAAATATATTAAAATTTAATATTTTCAAGCTGAGGCTCTACCGTATTGTCTGACTCCCATCCACCCACTACCACCCCAACTATGAATGGCAGAATCAAGACCTCCACATTCTTGAAGGCCCACATCATTTCCCTTCCTGTTGCGAAGTTACCTGATCCTGCTGTTTTCAGTAATGGTGACAGAATCCAGGTAAGATAATCCAGATTGGCCATGCAATAAGATAATTCCAAGATGTCTATGGCTGCAGGACAGATTGTGATACTCCACTCTGTTCATACACATATCTCTCCGTTCACACTTATATTGTGATATCCCCACCTCCCAACCCCCACCTTGGGTCACTGTGGATTGCATGTCATATCTCAGGACTTCTGGTAATCAAAAGTGGATGCTGAAGTAGGACAAGGGCTGAATCTGGAGTCAGAGAAATCTATGAGTCTGTAACATTGGAAAACATTGTATGCTATGGCTTTTTGTATTATTATAAAAATAAAAATTTCCCACATCTATATTGTGCTTTGTGGTTTATAAAATACTTCAATGAGCACTTTTCTCCTTTGCTCATCAGAACAGTTAGGTAGCTTCATTTGAGGGAAACAGTGCTGAAAAATTAAACAGAAATTATCTTCATCAAACTTAAATATGTATTATTCCTCCAAACATATACAATAATCATTTCTGTCACAGCTCCCAGCGTGAGTGACACAGAAGATGGGTAATTTCTGCATTTTCAATGGAGGTACCGGGCTCATCTCAATGGGGCATGATGGACAGTTGATGCTGGTCCATGGATGCAGCCCGAACAGTCAGAGCTGAAGCAGGGTGAGGCATCGCCTCACCTGGGAAGCACAAGGGAGAAGGGCATTCCTTTTCCTAGCCAAGGAAAATTGAGACACACAACACCTGGAAAATCGAGTAACTCCCACCCTACTACTGCGCTTTACCAAGGGTCTTAGAAAATGGCACACCAGGAGATTATATCCCACACCTGGCCTGGAGGGTCCCATGCCCACGGAGCCTCCCTCATTGCTAGCACAGCAGTTGGAGATCTAACTGCAAGGCAGCAGCAAGGCTGGGGGAGGGGCGCCCGCCATTGCTGAGGCTTAAGTAGATAAACACAGCCACCAGGAAGCTGGAATTGGGTGGAGTCCACAACAGCTCAAAGAGGCCTGCCTGCCTCTGTAGACTCCATCTCTGGGGACAGGGCAAAACTAAACAAAAAGCAGCAGAAATCTCTGCAGATGTAAAAGTCCCTGTCTGACAGCTTTGAAGAGAGCTGTGGTTCTCCCAGCACGGAGGTTGAGATCTGAGAATGGACAGACTGCCTGCTCAAGTGGGTCCCTGACCCCTGAGTAGCCTAACTGGGAGACAACCCCCACTAGGTGCAGACCGACACATCACACCTCACATGTCTGGGTACGCCCTGAGATGAAGCTTCCAGAGCAAGAATCAGACAGCAACACTCGCTGTTCAGCAATATTCTATCTTCTGTAGCCTCCGCCGAGGATACCCAGGCAAACAGGGTCTGGAGTGGACCTCAAGCAAACTCCAACACATCTGCAACTGAGAGTCCTGACTGTTAGAAGGAAAACTAACAAACAGAAAGGACTCCCACACCAAAACCCCATCAGTATATCACCATCATCAAAGACCAAAGGCAGATAAAACCACAAAGATGGGGAAAAGGCAGTGCAGAAAAGCTGGAAATTCAAAAAATCAGAGCACATATTCCCCTCCAAAGGAACACAGCTCACAGCCAGAAATGGAACAAAGCTGAACAGGGAATGACGTTGACGAGTTGAGAGAAGAAGGCTTCAGTCGATCAAACTTCTCAGAGCTAAAGGAGGAACTACGTAACCAGCGCAAAGAAATAAAAAATCTTGAAAAAAGAATGGATGAATGCATAACTAGAATAGTCAATGCAGAGAAGACCTTAAAAGAACTAATAGAGATGAAAACCATGACACGAGAACTACGTGAAAAATGCACAAGCTTCAGTAACCAACTCGATCAACTGGAAGAAAGATTATCAGTGATTGAAGATCAAATGAATGAAATGAAGCGAGAGAGAAATGTAGAGAAAAAAAGAGTAAAAAGAAAGGAACTAAGCCTCCAAGAAATATAGGATTATGTGAAAAGACCAAATCTACGTCTGATTGGTGTGCCTGAAACTGACAGGGAATATGGAACAAAGTTGGAAAACATTCTGCAGGATATCATCCAGGAGAACTTCCCCAACCTAGAAAGGCAGGTCAACATTCAAATTCAGGAAATACAGAGAATGCCAAAAAGATACTCCTCGAGAAGAGCAACTCCAAGACATATAATTGTCATATTCACCAAGTAGAAATGAAGGAAAAAATGTTAAGGGCAGTCAGAGAGAAATGTCGGGTTACCCATAAAGGGAAGCCCGTCAGACTAATAGCAGATTTCTTGGCAGAAACTCTCCAAGCCAGAAGAGAGTGGGGGCCAATATTCAACATTCTTAAAGAAAAGAATTTTCAACCCAGAATTCCATATCCAGCCAAACTAAGTTTCATAAGTCAAGGAGAAATAAAATCCTTTACAGATAAGCAAATGCTTAGAGATTTTGTCACCACCAGGCCTGCCCTACAAGAGATCCTGAAGGAAGCACTAAACATGGAAAGGAACAACCGGGACCAGCCATTGCAAAAACATGTCAAAATGAAAAGTCCATCGAGGCTAGGAAGAAACTGCATCAACTAATGAGCAAAATAACTAGCTAATATCATAATGACAGGATCAAGTTCACACATACCAATATTAACCTTAAATGTAAATGGACTAAATGCTCCAATTAAAAGACACAGACTGGCAAATCGGATAAAGAGTCAAGACCCATCAGTTTGCTGTATTCAGGAGACCTATCTCACATACAGACACACACATAGGCTCAAAATAAAGGGATGGAGGAAGATCTACTAAGCAAATGGAAAACAAAAATAAAAGAAGCAGGAGTTGCAATCCTAGTCTCTGAAAAAACAGACTTTAAACCATCAAAGATCAAAAGAGACAAAGAAGGCCATTACATAATGGTAAAGGGATCAATTCATCAGGAATAGCTAACTATCCTAAATACATATACACCCAATAAAGGAGCACCCAGATTCATAAAGCAAGTCCTTAGAGACTTACAAAGAAACGTAGACTCCCATACAATATTAATGGGAGATTTTAATACCCCACTGTCAACATTAGACACATCAATGAGACAGAAAGTTAACAAGGATATCCAGGAATTGAACTCAACTCTGCACCAAGCAGACCTAATAGACATCTATAGAACTCTCCACCCCAAATCAACAGAATATACATTCTTCTCAGCACCACATCGTACTTACTCCAAAATTGACCATATAATTGGAAGTAAAGCACTCCTCAGCAAATGTACAAGAACAGAAATTATAACAAACTGTCTCTCAGACCACAGTGCAATCAAACTAGAACTCAGGACTAAGAAACTCAATCAAAACCGCTCAACTACATGGAAACTGAACAACCTGCTCCTGAATGACTACTGGGTACATAACAAAATGAAGGCAGAAATAAAGATGTTCTTTGAAACCAATGAGAACAAAGATACAACATACCAGAATCTCTGGGACACATTTAAAGCAGTGTGTAGAGGGAAATTTAGAGCACTAAATGCCCACAAGAGAAAGCAGGAAAGATCTAAAATTGACACCTGAACATCACAATTAAAAGAACTAGAGAAGCAAGAGCAAACACATTCAAAAGCCAGCAGAAGGCAAAAAATAACTAAGATCAGAGCAGAACTGAAGGAGATAGAGACACAAAAAACCCTCCAAAAAATCAATGAATCCAGGAGATGGTTTTTTGAAAAGATCAACAAAATTGATAGACTGCTAGCAAGACTAATAAAGAAGAAAAGAGAGAAGTATCAAATAGATGCAATAAAAAATGATTAAGGGGATATCACCACCAATCCCACAGAAATAAAACCTACCATCAGAGAATACTAGAAACACCTCTATGCAAATAAACCAGAAAATCTGGAAGATATGGATAATTTCCTGGACACTTACACTCTACCAAGACTAAACCAGGAAGAAGTTGAATCCCTGAATAGACCAATAGCAGGCTCTGAAATTGAGGTAATAATAAATAGCCTACCAACCAAAAAAAGTCCAGGACCAGACAGATTCACAGCCGAATTCTACCAGAGGTACAAGGAGGAGCTGGTACCATTCCTTCTGAACCTATTCCAATCAATAGAAAAAGAGGGAATCCTCCCTAACTCATTTTATGGGCCAACATCATCTTTATACCAAAGCCTGGCAGAGACACAACAAAAAAAGAGAATTTTAGACCAATATCCCTGATGAACATCGATGCAAAAATCCTCAATAAAACACTGGCAAACCGAATCCAACAACACATCAAAAAGCTTATCCACCATGATCAAGTGGGCTTCATCCCTGGGATGCAAGACTGGTTCAACATACACAAATCCATAAACGTAATCCAGCATATAAACAGAACCAAAGACAGAAACCACATGATTATCTCAATAGATGCAGAAAAGGCCTTTGACAAAATTCAACAGCCTTGATGCTAAAAACTCTCAATAAATTCGGTATTGATGGAACGTATCTCAAAATAATAAGAGCTATTTATGACAACCCCACAGCCAATATCATACAGAATGGGCAAGAACTGGAAGCATTCTCTTTGAAAACTGGCACAAGACAGGGATGCCCTCTCTCACCACTCCTATTCAACATAGCGTTGGAAGTTCTGGCTAGGGCGATCAGGCAGAAGAAAGGAAAAGAAGAAGTCATATTGTCCCTGTTTGCAGATGACATGATTGTATATTTAAAAAATCCCATTGTCTCAGCCCACAATCTCCTTAAGCTGATAAGCAACTTCAGCAAATCTCAGGATACAAAATCAATGTGCAAAAATCACAAGCATTCCTATACACCAATAACAGACAAACAGAGAGCCAAATCATGAATGAACTCCCATTCACAATAGCTTCAAAGAGAATAAAATACCTAGGAACCCAACATACAAGGGATACAAAGGACCTCTTCAAGGAGAACTACAAACCACTGTTCAGTGAAATAAAAGAGGACACAAACAAATGGAAGAACATACCATTCTCATGGATAGGAAGAATCAATACTGTGAAAATGGCCATACTTCCCAAGGTAATTTATAGATTCAATGCTGTCCCCATTAAGCTACCAATGAGTTTCTTCACAGAATTGGAAAAAACTGCTTTAAAGTTCATATGGAATCAAAAAAGACCCTGGATTGCCAAGACAATCCTAAGCCAAAAGAACAAAGCTGGAGGCATCACACTACCTGACTTCAAACTATACTACAAGGCTACAGTAACCAAAACAGCATGGTACTGGTACCAAAACAGACACAGACTAATGGAACAGAACAGAGCCCTCAGAAATAATACCACAGATCTACAGCCATCTGATCTTTGACAAACCTGACAAAAACAAGAAATGGGGAAAAGATTCACTATTTAATCAATGGTGCTGGGAAAATTGCCTAGCCTTAAGTAGAAAGCTGAAACTGGATCCTTTCCTTACTCCTTATATGAAAATTAATTCAAGATAGATTAGAGACGTAAATGTTAGACCTAAAACCATAAAAACCCTAGAAGAAAACCTAGGTAATACCATTCAGGACATAGGCATGGGCAAGGACTTCATGTCTAAAACACCAAAATCAATGGCAACAAAAGCCAAAATTGACAAATGGAATCTAATTAAACTAAAGAGCTTCTGCATAGCAAAAGAAACTACCATCAGAGTGAACAGCTAGCCTATAGAATGGGAGAAAAAGTTTGCAATCTACTCATCTGACAAAGGGCTAATATCCAGAACCTATAAAGAACTCAAGCAAATTTACTAGATAAAAGCAAGGAACCCCATCAAAAAGTGGGCAAAGGATATGAACAGACACTTCTCAAAAGAAGACATTCATACAGCCAGCAGACACATGAAAAAATGCTCATCATCACTGGCCATTAGAGAAATGCAAATCAAAACCACAATGAGATACCATCTCACACCAGTTAGAATGGCAATCATTAAAAAATCAGGAAACAACGGGTGCTGGAGAGGATGTGGAGAAATAGGAACATTTTTACACTGTTGGTGCAACTGTAAACGAGTTCAACCATTGTGGAAAACAGTGTGGCGATTCCTCAAGGATCTAGAACTTGAAATACCATTTGACCCAGCCATCCCATTACTGGGTATATACCCAAAGGATTATAAATCATGCTGCTATAAAGACACATGCACACGTATGTTTATTGCGGCACTATTCACAATAGCAAAGACTTGGAATCGACCCAAATGTCCATCAGTGACAGACTGGATTAAGAAAATATGGCAAATATACACCATGGAATTTTATGCAGTCATAAAAAGGGATGAGTTTGTGTCCTTTGTAGGAACATGGATGCAGCTGGAGACCATCATTCTCAGCAAACTATTGCAAGAACAGAAAACTAAACACCGCATGTTCTCACTTATAGGTGGGAATTGAACAATGAGGTCACTTGGACACAGGAAGGGGAACATCACACACTGGAGCCTGTTGTAGAGAGGGGACAGGTGGGAAGGATAGCATTAGGAGATATACCTAATGTAAATGACGAGTTAATGGGTACAGCACACCAACATGGTACATGTATACATATGTAACAAACCTGCACGTTGTGCACATGTACCCTAGAACTTAAAGTATAATAATTTAAAAAATTGAAATATAATAATAATAATTATCTCTGTCACACAATCTAGTTTGATCCAAAAAAAAAGTTAAATAACAGCTACTTTGCACCACAAGGCATGAAACGCTAAGCTTCTTATCTTTTAGGACAGATAATATTAACTTTATTTTACAAGTAAGGAAACCAAGTCTCTATGAGGTTAATTTACTCAAAGTCCACATAACAAATAGTAGAACTAGGAGTCAAAGCTGCTCTAATCTGACTCCAAATCTTCTGCTTTGTTTTCTACCTCAGCATTTCTAAGTGCCATTCGACTGCCTTGATTAAAATGCCTGACGTCCTCCCTGTCCGGAAACAGGCAGTGGCTAACTAAAGCCACTAACTCACAAGTTCCTAAGCCAAGTTATCTCACAAAAGAATAAGTTTCCTTTCCAAGCAGCCAAGTTTCTATGCCATGCTAAAGTCCTTTCTTTTTAACCTTTCAGGTATACAGCCATAGAGCCTCATCCATCTGCAGAATAGATGTTGACACATATTGCAGCAAACAGAGCTCCAACCCCACCTTCAATCTTGTAGCATTATCTCAGTCATTATCAAAGCATCTGGCCCAGTGTCTCACTGCAGAGATTGTGCCCAAATTAGAAATGCTGCAATCTATGAAAATTCTTTCTTCATTCTCCATGTTTTTCAGCCCCTACCCTTCACATTGCAGTCCCAGCAAAGGACAGAAAGGCAACCACATGGGAGAAATCCAGATAACGCAGGCCAATTTCTACCTCAGCCCACAAACAACACGGAAATAGATAGCCAGTCTTGCAGATGAGAGATTAGATACTGTTCTAAGTATGAGAGATTAGATACTGTTCTACCACTTTGTCTTACACAGCTCTCTAAAACATCGCAAGGTATGCTCCTCAACTCAATTCTAATTAGCTGAGTCATTCACTTCATGCCGTACCTATTATAATTAGCTCTTTTCTTCAAGATTTACCAATCCCTCCTTCTACCCTAAATAGCATCCCTAAACAGATACACAGTGTTATGACCTGCTACAGTTAAAAAGATGGAAAAGTTGTCATTCATGGTTTGGTATTCCACTAACTTTGGCCTGATGTGAGACCAGACACAAAGAATGCCTTCAGGAGCTGGCATGCGGAGCCAAGAATCATTGGGGCCACACACAACCTAGTCTCAGCTCCAGCCAGATGAAACTACTGGATGCTGTGAGGTCACATACTGCTTCCCAGACAAACCAAGGCAAAGCCCTAAACTCTGCATTACCTCCTCAAAATGGCCTCTCATCTCTAAAAAAAGAAAAAAAAAGAAAAAAACGTTGTCCAACTTTGGGTGCAACTAGCCTCTTTTGCATCTCCCCTCAACCAACCCTGGCCCCTGTATTTCCCTGTCTTCTTATTTGATCTGTTTTCTATTTTGGTTCTCAGCTGAGTATCAACTTCTGTTAAGTACCTGATTCTTTGCTTTGGCTTGGATCAGCATAGTCTTCAGTCATCTTCCTGGGTTTACTGACCACAGGCTCGAGTTCTGCAGAACTGGTTTAAACTGGTCAAAATAGATTTGTACTGACCAGAACTGAGTTTCTTCATCAAAAAATATTTGAACTGATCGAGACCAACTTCTGACCATTTTAAACCCATTTGGGCCATTTTACATTACTAATGCAGGAGCAAGCCACTGAGGGAATCAGGACAAATCAGGAATGAGATGAAGCAGCTTCAATCTGCTTAGAAGACCAGTTGGGGGAGAAAAAGGACCTGATGCTAAGGATCATACCATTTGTGGTGGTGGTGCTGGAGGGGGGATAAGAAAGTCCAAGAGGTAAGATCAAACTACTGTGGACCCCAGGGGAAGAGCTAAAATAAACTGATGCTCAGTAACGCAGGATCAAATCACTGGTGTGAGACAGGAGGAGGAAATATGCTGATGCTCTCCAGACAGAATCAGACCACTGAGATGCATAGATTGTTGAATGGAGATGCTTTTCTATAAGGTGCCATCAAACCACTCTGGGAGAGGGAAGGAAAAGAAGAGGAAGATGAAGATTGTAAAGGGTCTAGTAATCTGTAGGACAGAGTCAGACCCCTGTGGAGGATTGATGATAAGGGATGCTGTTTTAAGTAGCAGGACCAAACCACTGTGAAAGAGAGGGGAGAAAAAGCTGAAATTTCTTAAAGCAAGTGTAAATTCTTTATAGGAAAATAAACAAGAATATGGTGTTCTGTAAAACAGAATCAAATCCTGCTTTTATATTTAATAAAGGGTATTTATATATTATTATTATTATCATTTACTCTGCCCTCTGATGGTTGGGTCAAACCATGTTCCCACAAAGGCTTGTGCAGTAATTCTCAGCTGCCCCTAATGGTTGCTAGGCAACAGTGTGGCAGCTGCTGGACGAACGTTGCCCTTTTGACATTAACCCCTGGGTTTCTGGAAGGGAAATAAAATGTACATAAATGAAAACAATGGAGAAAAAAGTGAGATGATAACATCAAATGTTAGGTGGGGAGGAGTGGAAGACAAATTCACAGATCTTCAAAAATAAAAGGGAGACAGTAAAGTAATTGGTGAATGATGGCTATGTGGAAGAAGCAACACTTTGACAAAAGTACTGTCCTATAGACTTAGAAAACATCAAGTCCAGTTCTACATAAGACTTCTGAGTCCTCTTATGACATCCCTAACCAGTGGTGCTTGAATACTTTACGTGAAAAAGTAGTAGTTGGAAAAAGTAGTAGTTCCTGGACAACCTATTCCATTTTCCTATAACGCTAGTCATTTTTAAAAATTTTGAGCCCCAAATTTCTTCCTTATGGATTTCACCCAGAAGTCTGAATCCTGTCTTCTAGAGCAGGCGTTGGCAAACTAGGGCTTACAGGCCATACCCAACTCACTGCCTGTTTTTGTACAGAGCATGAGCTAAGAATGGTTTTTACATTTTTAAATAGTTGAAAAAATGAAAAAAAATAACGTTTTGTGACATATGCAAAATTACATGAAACTGAAATTTCAGTCCATGAATAAGGTTTTGTTGGAACACAGCCATGCTCATTAATTTGCATATTATCTATGGCTGCTTTCTTGCTACCACAGCAGAGTTGAGTAGTAGTAGTTGAGTGGTAGTAGACATTACGGCTCTCAAAGCCCAAAGTATTTTACTATGTGGCTCTTTCCAGAGTAAGGTTGCTGACCACGGATCTAAAGCAACAAAATAGCAGTTTTCAATGGGACTCTGCTTAAGTAAGAATGTAATGGGGATAGTAGATATATGAAGGAGAGTTAATAGACCTCACAGAGAATCCCAAATCCTCAAAGGGAGGAAGGAGACTTATGCCAAGGTCCTCCAAGACCTTGAATAACTTCAAGTCATTTCCCATGGACTCCAAGGGATAAGGAAGAGATTTAGCTTGTGTGGAGAGAGGGGAGTATCTAAGACTAAATTACAACTGGAAGTGAAGGTTTGGGTCAGACTGTTAAAGGCCTTGAGCACAAAATACATTCTCTTGGCCATCCTGAAAGCAAGAGAAGAGCCACTGTTGAGTTTCAGGTTGTGATAGGGTCGATTGACAGGGTAAAAGCAGAACCTGATGAAGATGATTCATGCTTCTAGATATCATTCTAGTTCTATCTTGGCTCTACACAAGTTGCATTGGTTTGAGAAATTCAGGTCATTCTGGTCAGTTAAGTTCCAAACCATCTCAATACAGCTACCCTAGTCTGAACACAATCTGGTTGGAGGTCAGGCTCTTACAGTGAATGAAAGATGTATGCTGGGTCAATTTCAAAGGAGTTTTGCTTTAGAAGGCATAAGAGATGTGATGAGAGCATCTTGTCACATCTTTCTCTGATTCCTACTCATTTTCAGGACCCAACTCAACCATACCTCCCCCAGGGCTCTTGCCCTCCTCTGAACTCCTTCAGGACTTCTTTGTACCACTCACATGGTCCTAACTTATATCCTTCCTAATACTGAGAGCATCTCTTTGTGAAAATGGCCTGTTTCCCCAGAAAAATCTTGAGACCCCAGAGGAAAAAGATTATAACTGAGACTTTTCTGTGTTCCCATGGGATCTGGCTAGTTGAGAAGGATATTTATCCAATGATTTAGTGGTCTCTCAGTGTGGGGAGGCCCCACTTAGGGAACCTCAGGCACTTGGGGAGCTCTGTCTGCTCTCGTTACACACTCACCTTTCTAGACTAAGTAGGCTGTAAAGAGGTGAGGTCTAGTGATGTATCCCAGCCAGGCCTGGGCTACAATGACTACACAAAGAGCATATAGCTCTTTCTGGCCCTAGTGCCACAAAGTCCCTGGCTCTCCATCATTCCCACTTTCATAGTCTCAGGGATGAATGTCCTGGTCAGAAAGACAAAGCCCACAGTTCTGACTGCCAGGTATCCAGTCCCATTTTCCATGGCCTCTGTTGATGCTGGACCCAACCTTCAGGCTGGACTCAACAGACTCACGATGAAAATAGGCCCTTGGCTGGGAAGGCTGGCTTTCCACAAAGTGCTCTTTCCCCACAATGGCCAAAGCAAACGCCGCTGGCCAGAGCTGAAAGCTAGCCAGCTGCTCCCGACCTTTGCCGGGCAGCATCAAGGAGGCCCAGAGTCAACAGTGCATGGACAGGTTAGCTATTTTATTCCTTCTCATTCCCCAGACATCAGATTTCCCTTCAGTGAATCTAAACAACCAAACAGAACTAAAGTCAGCTCTAACCTGTAGGTAAAAGTCAAAGATCTTTGGGCCTCAATTGCTAAGAGTTAGAGATTCAGCACATCCCCCACCTCCACTCCTCTCAGCCTCTCAAGGGTGCCAAAACCCACAGGCCACCTTCTGGAGTCACTGTTGAAATTGCTTTTCTCTGTTCCCTTAGGAGAAAGGAAGAAGGTGTGCAGGAATGAACTATCAGTACCCACTGTTCTTGTTGGTTCACAGGCCAAGGTGAGACTCAAAACAGAATCCAACCAATTATTCTTCTTGAATTAGGTAGCCAGCCTTCCTTCATCATGAGGGGGCAGGGCCGGGTTTCAGGAACTGACTGAGAGGAACATGGAGAGAGGAAGAGAAGGAAGGTTAAAGAAAAGGACAGTGGGAAAGACCAGGCAGAGACAAAGAGAAGAATATTTGATTGAACATACGGAAGTTTCTTCTGAAAGAGCAACTTTAGGCTAGTGAGTGCAATTAGGAAGGTGGAAAAATTTTGATGGTGGCAAAGATAGAAAATGGTACTGCCTTGGGAATAAAGTTGTCTTGTCTGTGTCCATAGAAAACATTCTCCTCTCCCAGACTGGGACGAGGTGTTACTGACTTAGAAGATACCTGGGACTAGAAAGGATTGCTATCAAACAGAAAGATATCCTTCATCAGAGATAGTCAACGTCTGATTCAAACTATAAACTATTCCTTTGGTAGACAGGTCCCCTCTAATAATAATCATAGACATTTCACAATAATAGTAATAAATACCTCATAATTAACCCCACCTACACGCCTGGCAATGTTCTATTCCCAAACTTGTCACCACGGCACCCCAGCATGCCGTAAGCAATTTACGGAGGTACTGCAAGACATTTTAAATTTTTGAGGGAAACATATTAACATCTGTCAGATGCCTTGTGAACTACTACCGTTAAGCTTTTTGCACCTAATTACTCAATAAACAGAACTGTTTTATATTTCAATATTTCTTTTGGCTTAGGGATGCTGTGGAAAAAAATATGAAAACACTAAGGGCACAGTGAATGAAGAAACTTTGAGAATATTTGCTATATGGATTACATGGATTACTCATGTAATTCTCCAACATTATGAGGTAGGTCTTAATATTGTTTGCATTTTGTAGATAAAGAAACTAAAGCTCCAAAAGATAAAGTAATTTGTCCAATGTACACATCTAAATGATGGCAAAGCAGAGATGAAAACACAGATATGGCAGACTCCAGGGACTGTACTCTTAAACCATTCATAATACTGCTTTCCCATAATTAGCTTTGCACACCATGCTCATTGCATATGCAAGCTGTAAAGAATGACTTGATGGGACAAGTGATGTTTGTGTTACAGAAATAGTATTACTAGTCTAGAAATCCAAAATGTATTTGTCTATTAATCAATGCACATACTATAAAAGGTATATAATAGGGATTCCATTTAAAACTAAGAATTAAATAAATATGAAACAGAAGTTGAAATTGGGATTCCCACCAAGCTATTTCAACCATTCAACTGCTTTTGAACTAATTCCTGGGAGATCCCCCACGGTTAGTATAATTTTATTCTAAATTTTAGTTTTTCTGTATCACTAAGGTTCACTTTTATTTTCTGGTGTGATAAGCAGTGCCTTCTATCTCACTGAATATAAAAGAGAAAATATCAGCCCCAATTGCCACTGGTTTCTCTGTTATTACCCTGAGGGAATTCAGCCTGAGAACAAGGACAACATACAAAGCAGGACAGAATCAAGAGAATCACAGAGGAAATGTGCCAGAGTCATGACTGAACCATACTTGAAACCTGTCCAACCGCTGGACTTTTCTGTTATATGAGCCAATATTCCTCCGTTTTGTTCTGATTAGTATAAGTTGAGTTTCTGTAATTTGCAACCAAAGCATCCTGAATAAGTTACTTTCCTAAAGCACTTTACACCATGCTTGGTATACTCGGCCATAAGAGCCCAGTTCCAATGCTGATTCCCCACTGAAGCATGTTGTAAACCCCGAAACACAATTTATGGCTCCATTATTTGGGTACCAATGGCTCATTATATATAACTTTACTGTATGGTATACCACTGTGGGTTATTTATTTACAGATACTTCTTTACCTAATGTTTCTCCTACTATAAGGTAAAACTGTGGTGTCTTATAAAATGCCTAACAAACAGGAGACCATCCATAAATGCGTGTTGCTCTAAACTAAAATGAAACATTAAGCATTCAATCAACATTAGTTCAGTTCTCTTTCCACTGGTAGGCAGAATAATGCTAGATAGGTCCTATTCTTACTATAAATTCTGACAGCCCAGAGACTTGTCCCACTTTAGCCCTAGGCATGTGCAGAACAACTTCAAATGGCAATACCCAGTCTGCTCTTCTAGCATCCAACACCCTGTACCAGACCTGGCAGAAGTCAATGCAGAGGTTGCTGAGACAAACCATGGGCCCCACTAAACCCAGCCCAGACAAAGAGTAGCAGTACAATCATGGCCACCACAAAGCTGGAAATCAATCAGAGTAGCACAAGGGTATTTTAAAGGAGACCCCAAAAACATACCCATTCCATTCTCTCCTTGTGTTCCATCTGCAAGCCTGCAATTCTATCACAGAAATTTAATTGTGTTAACTGAGGGCTTTAGCCTTCTTCAAAGCAAATTTATTTCTGTACAATAATTTCCTCTTCTTCTGAACTCCCACAGTACTTAGCACATTCTTCTATTAGCATTTCTCTTATTGACTTGTGATTATTTCTATACGTGTCTGTGTTGCCCACTAGACTATGAGCCCTTGAGAACAATAATTTTGTTTTCCCAGTCTCTGCATTCTGTGGGCCTACCATAGTACCGAAAACAGAATAAATGCTCAGAAAGTGTTTGTTGAAATTAATTATTGTCAACATTTAATTATTTAAAATAGTGAGGTAGATTTGATACCAATCAATACTTGATACCTCCTCCTGCAATAGAAACATTTTGGATTTGGAGATGGTGGTCGAATACGTCGATTTGAGCCTTAGTGAATTACTTGTCAATTGTCCTTTCTCAAGGCCTGTAACCTCTTTGAACCTTAGTTTCTTCACCCTCACAATAAAGACAATTATAAACATACTTTGTGAATGTAATGTCCTGTGAAAAAGTGTATTTATAACATAACTTAATTGAAGGAGGGTTTTTCATAATTATTTTTGCCTAGGGATAAGTGAGAAATAATTTCATAATTGTTTTTGCCTAGGGATTCCTTCAGAGCTTTGCAGAAATTGCCATTTTACATACTGGATGTTCCCTGTGGAGTTTTTTTGTGGCAATAAACCTATTCTTCTTCCTCCATTAAATAATAAACAACTTTTTTAATTATATATTTTTATTATTATTATACTTTAAGTTCTAGGGTACATGTGCATAACGTGCAGGTTTGTTACATATGTATACTTGTGCCATGTTGCTGTGCTGCACCCATCAACTCGTCAGCACCCATCAACTCGTCATTTACATCAGGTATAACTCTCAGTGCAATCCCTCCCCCCTCCCCCCTCCCCATGATAGGCCCTGGTGTGTGATGTTCCCCTTCCCGAGTCCAAGTGATCTCATTGTTCAGTTCCCACATATGAGTGAGAACATGCGGTGTATGGTTTTCTGTTCTTGTGAAAGTTTGCTGAGAATGATGGTTTCCAGCTGCATCCATGTCCCTACAAAGGACACAAACTCATCCTTTTTTATGGCTGCATAGTATTCCATGGTGTATATGTGCCACATTTTCTTAATCTAGTCCTTCCTTAGTCCACCTCCCAGAGCAGTGTTCAAGGTTGGCAAATGGCAGTAGGAACAACCCAGAACTGCACAGAAACCAAAAGCCTCTTAGAATCAACTCTACAACAGTGTTCTTGCAGATGAGAGCCACACTTTAGTTAATATTAACACCAATTTATGTTTCCTGAGCACCTGCAAGCTGGGTAGTGAAAGAAGTCACCTAGGAACAGGGATGATGATGAGAAAAAGTCACCTTTGAATGCCAAACCAAGCCTGCCAAATTGAACTACTCATTGCTCTTCATATATGCCTTATGATTTTTCTACCTTTAGATCATTCCTCTTGCTAGTACAGAGGTCTGAAATGGCCTTGTACACTTTTCCTAATGTCAAGTGTTAACTATCTTTCAATGCCTGGCTCAAATTTTACCTTTATAAATTTTTCCTTATACACCAAATTCCTTCTTTCACCTACAAATTGTTTCTCCTTCTTTTATGTTCTTCTCAAAGTGCTTGGCTTCTGGCAATTACTACTTTTCTATCATCTCTCTCAGTTAATGTCTCTCCAATTTATCTTCTCCTCCTCAGCACTTGTCATCTCTTGCCTGAAACATTATAGTTACACACTAAGCAGATTCCTTGCCACCAGTCTTTCATTCCTCCAGTCTATACTGCACGTTATTGCCAAATACAGCTTTCTAAAATACTTACCCTACCCTGATTTAACATTTCTGATCATAGGAGAAAAATCTAAATTCAGCAACATGATACACCATAGTAGCTCCAAAATACAGGCCCATGAACTCACTACATCAGAATCATGGTTGGGGTGGGGGGTGCAGGGATAGTTTGTTAAAGACATAGATTCTCAACCAGATTCTATTTCCTGAAAATCTGTGACTTTAAAGGCATTGCAGATCAGTCAAGGATGATAAGTATGTTTCATCTTATGGATCAATTCAAATTGACTACAAATAGCCATTTGCAGTTCTCTGTTTTGAAGGATTCTAAGTCATATCCAGGCTTATTGGGAAGAAACATTATGCCTGATTAGCAATTTCTCATGGGCTTGGGAGGAACTGATAGTGGTGACCATGCAGGCATTTTTTATTCCTGCTTCAGACACAGAACAACTAGCAATTACCCAGGCAGGTAGGCAATTCCCACCTTTGTGCACTGTTTTGTTCATCTAGAATGCCTCCCTCTGCCCACGCCCTCAACTCCTGAGTTCCTAGAAAATTTCTAAGTATCATCTAAGTTCAATTTAAATATCACCTTTTCTGAGAAGTTTTCATCGACTCTCTGCATCATTCTGTCTCTCATCTGGGTTCTGATAACAACTTTTTTTCATAAGCAGAGCTTGCCATATTTGCCACTTTAAATCCATTTTTAAATAAAGATGAATATAAATAAACTAATTTTCCTAAAAATACTAAATTAAGTTGTAAACCTTTGTGTATATCTGTCCTATTAGACTCCAACCTACTGAAAATAAGTGACCATACCTTATTCATCTTGTTTTCTTTAAATTCCAAGTCCCTTGCTCAGTTCCTAGTGTCCACGGGGTGCTCAGTAAACATGTATTGAACTGAGAGTAGATCTCATTGTGGGGTGTGGGGAAGGGAAAGGAAGAGACCTGGTAACTGTATCAAATACATCATCCTTCCCTGGAGAACCATGGAGATAGGGTCAGGTCGATGGATGCAAATGAACACTTCTGAATGGAAGAAGACAAAAAGCATTGACAGGAATACCCTGTGAAACAGGTGCAAAGATGTCTTCTTTCCTACATAATGTCTTCTGGTACTTCATCAGCCTCTTATGGTTTCCCACTCTTCTCAACAGTGTTTTTTGTCTGTATCTCACAATTTGGTATATGCTTGTGTTTCAGACTGGTGAGCCTTACCTCCATTATTAGATTGCTCCTATAGACCAAAAAACAGAGCTGAACGTCTTCAGAGCTTCCTAGGCAAGTAGTACAGGTTTAGGCACATGTTAGGCACTTAAAAAGACCTGTTAATTGATTTATTGAGTGATGTTGTTTTTCACGATTTAAGAGGTCAGGTGTTTATGTGATACTTAGTCCAGTTGTTATTGCGCTCCAAAACCAGAGAAAATTTTCAGAGAAACTTTTGTTTGTGGAAAAGCAAAAACCTCCCACCTCCACACTAATTTTCCCAGAGCTTACTTCTCCAGATTAACAATGCCTTACCTGTGCCCTGTAGTTGGAAAACAAGACTAATTTGTGTGTCTAGCATGGCATAGTAAAAAAAGTTGTGGAGCTAGAGTTAGGTGATTTGGATTCTTATTCTGACTCTGCCAACAACTTTCTGTATGACCCTGGGGAAGACACTTCCATCCAGCTTTACTGTCTACTAACTGAGGAAGGTAGACTCCAAGGTGTCTAGGGCTCTTTCTGTTTTAAGTTCTATTGTTTGATTAAGGCAAGTGTGTTTAGCATGAGGAACATGAATAGGGGATGTTGAATGGTACTTGTCCTCAAGTATTTTATGGAGTTGTTTATTTTTCCAACAGAACTTTTGAATGTATACTATATGCCAAACACTCTTCTGGAGACTAAAAATGTAGCCTTGAACAAAACAAAGTCCTTATTCTCAAGTGCTTATGTTCTAGTAAGGAAAGATAGACTATAATCAAATAAACAAGCAAAATCATAGTACCTCAGTGAATGCAATGGAAAACAAAAAAGTAGAGTGAATTAGTCGTTCTCACATTGCTAATAAAGACATGCTTGAGACTGCGTAATTTATAAAGGAGAGAGGTTTAATTGACTCACAGTTCAGCATGGCTGTGGAGGCCTCAGGAAACTTACAATTGTAGTGGAAGGGGAAGCAATCATGTCCTTCTTCACATGGTGGCAGCAAGGAGAAGAGCCAAGCTAAAGGAGGAAAAGCCCCTTATATAATCATCAGATCTCATGAGAACTCACTCACTATCATGAGAACAGCAGCAGGGGGCTAACGGGCAGCCATATGATTCAATTACCTCCCACTGGGTCCCTCCCACAACACATGGGAATTATGGGAACTACAATTCATGATGACATTTGGGTCTGGCCACAGCCAAACTATATCATTCCACCCCAGCCCCTCCCAAATCTCATGTCCTCACATTTCAAAACACAATCATGCCTTCCCAACAGTCCCCCAAAGCCTTAACTCATTCCAGCATTAACTCAAAAGTCAAACTCCAAAGTCTCACCTGAGACAAGGCAAGTCCCTCTGCCTATGAGCCTAGGGCTGATAAGATAAAAAGCAAGTTAGTAAAATGAAAAGCAAGTTAAAATCAAAGATGTAAAATCAAAAGCAAGTTAGTGACTTCCTAGATACAGTGGGGGTACAGGCGCTGGGCAAATACACCCATTCTAAGTGGAAGAAATTGGCCAAAACAAAGGAGCTAAAGGCCTCATGCAAGTCCAAAATTCAGCTGGGAAGTAAAATCTTGAAGCTCCCAAATGATTTTCCTTGACTCCATGTCTCACATCCAGGTTATGTTGATGTGAGAGGTGGGCTCCCACAGCCTTGGGCAGTGCCACCCCTGTGGCTTTGCAGAGTACAGCCCCCCTCCTGGCTGCCTTCACAGGCTGGCATTGAGTGTCTTTGGCCTTTCTAGATGCACAATGCAAGCTGTCAGTGGATTTACCATTCTGGGGTCTGGAGGATAGTGGCCCTCTTCTCACAGCTGTACTAGGCAGTGCCCCAGTGGGGACTCTGTATGGGGTCTCCAATCCCACATTTCCCTTCTGAACTGCCCTAGCAGAGGTCCTCCATAAGGGCTTCACCCTGTAGCAAACTTCTGCCTGGAGATCCAGGCATTTCCATACATCCTCTGAAATTGCGGCAGAGGTTCACAAACCTCAATTCTTGACTTCTGTGCACTCACAGGCCCAACACCACATGTAAGCCACCAAGGCTTGGGGCTTGCTCCCTCTGAAGCAACAGCCTGAGCTGTACATTGGCCCCTTTTTAGCCACAGCTGGAGCTGAAGCAGCTGGGATGAGGAGCACCATGTCCTAAGACTGTATAGAGCAGAGGAGCCTTGGGCCTGGCCCATGAAACCATTTTTTCCTCCTAAGCCACAGGGCCTGTGATGGGAGGAGCTGACATGAAGGTCTCTGACATGCCCTGGAGACATTTTCCTCATTGTCTTGGTGATTAACATTTGGCTCCGCATTACTTTTGCAAATTTCTGCAACTGGCTTGAATTTCTCCCCAGAAAATGGGTTTTTATTTTCTATTGTATCATCAGACTGCAAATTTTCCAAACTTCTATTCTCTTCTTCCTCTTGAATGCTTTGCCACTTAGAGATTTCTTCTGCCAGATACCCTAAATCATCTCTCTCAAGTTCCAAGTTTCACAGATCTCTAATGAAGGAGGAAAATGCCACCAGTCTGTTTGCATAGCAACAGTGATCTTTACTCCAGTTCCCAACAAATTCCTCATCTCCATCTGAGACCACCCTAGCCTGGATTTTGTTGTCCATATCACTATCAGCATTTTGGTCAAAACCATTCAAGTCTCTAGGAAGGTCCAAACTTTCCCACATCTTCCTGTCCTCTGAGCTCTCCAAGTCTCTAGGAAGTTCCAAACTTTCCCACATTTTTCTTCTTATGAGCCCTTCAAACTATTCCAACCTCTGCCTGCTACTCAGTTCCAATGTCACTTTCACATTTTCAGGTATCTTTACAGCAGTACCCCACTTGTGGTGCCAATTTACTGTATTATTCCATCCTCCTGCTGCTAGTAAAGACATATCTGAGACTGGGTAATTGATACAGAAAAGAGGTTTAATTGACTCACAGTTCAGCATGGCTGAGGAGGCCTCAGGAAACCTGCAATCATGGTGGAAGGAGAAGAAGTAAACAGGTCCTTCTTCACTTGGCAGCAGCTAGGAGAAGTGCCCAGCAAAAGGAGGGAAAGCCCCTTATAAAACCATCAGATCTGGTGAGAACTCACTATCATGAGAACAGCAGCATGGGGATAACTGCCCTCATGATTCAATTACCTCTAACCAGGTACATCTCATGACACATGAGGATTATTGGAACTACAATCTGTCATGAAATTTTGGTGGAGACACCACCAAACCATATCACAGAGCAAGAAAAAAGGGAGTGCTAAGGTATATCTAGTTATCTTACATATGGTAATAAAGAAAGACCCCTTTTATAAAGTTACATTGATTAGCAACATAAGAGAAGTGAGAGAGCCAGCCCTGTAGATATTGGGGAAAGATAATTTAGGCAGAAGGAACAGAAAGTACAGAACCTTGAGAAAGAATGTGCTAGAGGTATTCCAGAAACAACAAAGAGGCTAATGTGGTTGGAGCAGAGCAAGCAAGGGGAGAGTAATAAGAGAGGAAGTCAGACAGATAACAGTCAGGTTAAAGAACATGAAAATGCCCTGCAAGCCATTGTTAAGACTTCAGATTTTATTCTGAGTGAGATTGGGAACCGTTACAAGGTTTAGATCACAGGAAGTGACATCATCTGACTTGTTTCTCGAAAGAAGCAATCTAGTTTCTGTCTTCAAAATAGACTGTAGTAGGGAGGGCAGTAAGAGTTGGAGCAAGGAAACCGGTTATGGAGCTATGTTAGAGATGATGATGGCTCTTTTAGGGAACACAAATATCTACAACAGAGTCTAAAAAATAAGTGGCTACACACATAATATAGAGTTTATGTACTGTGGTTGGTGAGCAGTGGCAGGATCAAGTATGTGGATGAAATTATCACAAAGGAGGTGAAGTTGGAGCCAAACATTACAGGATAAAGAGATAGAGTCTTTATCTCTCACATGAGAGTAACAAACTAAGCCCTATAAACTCCACAGGATTCTTGTGAAACTTAACTGAGAGTCTGTATTAAAGAACACTATGTAAGACACAACGTAGAATACAGAGGTAAGGGATTATTATTCCTGATCCTTGACCGACCTATCCCCTATTTCTCACAAGCAACTAGAGAAAAGGATCTGGTAACAGTTTAAGGCAGCCTGGAATGATAAAATCACACTAATGAATTCACTGTCAACTCAAATGACCATTGTTTGTGGTAGCCCATATGTGTTGCTCTATTCCCATGGATAGATAGGGCAGCCCTGACAGGCTAAATAAAGCTTGATAGTTCTGCAACATTTAAGCCTGCAAGCCAAGACTAAACAAGTGGAAAATATTCGCAATATTTGAGATTGGTCCAATCAAAAAGGACCAACATTCAATAACCAGCACCACAGAAGTTGCTCCAGCTCAACCTCCAACCCTGAGGAGTCATCATCCACACTCTGTAAAGTCACTAAGAGAAAACTCCCAATGTCACAGGCTACAACTCTCTCCCTTTAATTTTTACTCATCCTTGTGACACCCATATCACTCAAGGAACCACCCAAAATTCTTCAATAGACTATAAAGAGAGGTGAGTAGAGTTTCCCAGTGTTGTTGCCAGGCAAGCAGAGTCACAAAGAATCTGAACTGGCAGACAGCCAAATACCATGTAGTTTTTTGATTGATTCTGATAAAACAGAGGAGTAGCCAATAGACCTGGCTGTTTTTCCTCCCTCCATCTCTACCTCAATAGCCCCTGACAGCGTTTTCCATAGCTCAGTGTGTCACAGAGCATCTACTCAACCAAGTGTTATTTGTCCAACCAAGTATTCTCATTCATAGATAAGAGTACTAGGACAAAGAGAGAGAAAAAGTTTCCCAGTAACAAACCAAGTTCATGGTCCAACCCCAGGTGTCCTAATTATCCTCTCCATCCTTTTCTGCTATAATCAAGCTGCCTTCTTTCATCTAGGTTTGCACACTCATTTCTCTTATAGGTTCATCATTTTCACCTATGGGTCCTATATGTTTCCATGGCTCAAAGACATCATTTGGATTATGTCATCATTTTTTAGCCTTGGACACATTTAAAAGACTGTTTCTATGCTAGGAGATCTGGTCTAAAACACCCAAGTTCCTTTTTTATCTTTGGTAGATGAATCACCAATTTGCCAGGCTCAAAACCCTGAAGTTTCTTCTGCCTCTTCCTTTTTTTGAGACAGGATCCTATCTGTCACCCAAGCTGAATTACAGTAGTGCAACCATGGCTCACTGCAGCCTCAACCTCCTGAATCTCTTATTATTTTGAGATATGTTCATCAATACCTAGTTTATTGAGTGTTTTTAGCATGAAGGTGTTGAATTTTATTGAAGGTTTTTTCTGCATCTATTGAGATAATCATGATTTTTGTCATTGGTTCTGTTTATATGATGGATTATGTTTATTGATTTTCATATATTAACCAGCCTTGCATCCCACGGATGAAGCTGACTTGTCTTGGGGGATAAGTTTTTGATATGCTACTGGATTTGGTTTGACAGTATTTTACTGAGGATATTCACTTCGGTGTTCATCTGGGGTATTGGCCTGAAATTTTGGTTTTTTGTTGTGTCTCTTCCAGGTTTTAGTATCAAGATAATGCTGGCCTCATAAATTGAGTTAGGGAGGAGTCTCTCTTTTTCTATTGTTTGGAATAGTTTCAGAAAGAATGGGACCAGCTCCTCTTTGTACCTCTGGTAGAATTCATCTGTGACTCCATCTGGTCCTGGGCATTTTTTATTGGTAGGCTATCAATTACTGCCTCAGTTTCAGAACTTGTAATTGGTCTATTCAAGGATTCAAGTTCTTCCTGGATTAGTCTTGGGAGGGTGTATGTGTCCAGGAATTTATCCATTTATTCGAGATTTTCTAGTTTATTTATATAGAGATGTTTATAGTATTCTCCAATAGAAGATTTTATTTCTGTGGCATCAGTGGTGATATCCCCTTTATCATTTTTTATTTTGCCTATTTGATTCTTCACTCTTTTCTATTAGTCTGGCTAGCAGTCTACATATTTTGTTAATGTTTTCAAAAAAAGAAATATTCGTTGAAGTTTGGAATAGTTTTTCATGTCTCTAACACTTTCAGTTCTGCTTTGATCTTAGTTTTATTTTGTCTTCTGCCAGCTTTTGAATTTGTTTGCTCTTGCTTCTCTAGTTCATTTAATTGTGATATTAGGTTGTTGATTTTAGATCTTTCCCGCTTTCTCATGTGGGCATTTAGTGCCATAAATTTCCCTCTAAACACTGCTTTAGTTATGTTGCAGAGATTCTGGTACACTGTGTCTTTGTTCTCATTGGTTTCAAAGAACTTATTTATTTCTGCCTTAATTTCCTTATGTATCCAGTAGTCATTCAGGAGGAGGCTGTTCAGTTTCCATGTAGTTGTGTGGTTTTGACCGAGTTTCTTAATCCTGAGTTCTAATTTGATTGCACTGTGGTCTGAGAGACTGTCTCTTATGATTTCCATTATGTTACATTTTCTGGGGAGTGCTTTACTTCAAACTATATGGTCAGTTTTAGAATAAGTGCTACGTGGTGCTGACAAGAATGTATATTCTGTTGCTTTGGTGTGGAGAGTGTTGTAGATATCTATTAGGTCCACTTGGTCCAGAGCTGAGTTCAAGTCCTGAATATTCTTGTTAATTTTCTAGGCTAGGTGCAGTGGCTCATGCCTGTAAACCCAGCACTTTGGGAAGCTGAGGCTGGCGGATCATGAGGTCAGGTGTTTGAGGCCAGCCTGACCAACATGGTGAAACCTTGTCTCTACTAAAAATACAAAAATTAGCCGGTGTGGTGACACACACCTGTAATCCAAGCTATTCAGGGGGCTGAAGCAGAAGAATTACTTGAACCCAGGAGGCAGAGGTTGCAGTGAGCCGAGATCACACCACTGCACTCCAACCTTAGGTAAGAGCAAGACTTTATCTCAAAAAAAAAAAAAAAAAAAAAAATCTGTCTCGCCAATCTGTATAATATTAACAGTGAGGCGTTAAACTCTCCCACTATTATTATGTGGGAGTCTAAGTATCTTTGTAGGTCTCTAAGAACTTGCTTTATGAAACTTGGTGTTGCTGTATTGGGTGCATATATATTTAGGATAGTTAGTTCTTCTTGTTATATTGATCCCTTTACCATTATGCAATGCCCTTCTTTGTCTTTTTTGACCTTTGTTGGTTTAAAGTCTGTTTTATCAGAGACTAGGATTGCAACCCCTGCTTTTTTTTTCTTTCCATTTGCTTGGTAAATATTCATCCATCCCTTTGTTTTGAGCCTATGTGTGTCTTTGCACATGAGATGGGTCTCCTGAATACAGCACACTGATGGGTCTTGATTCTTTATCCAATTAGCCAGTCTGTGTCTTTAATTGGGGCATTTACATTTAAGGGTAATATTGTTATGTGTGAATTTGATCCTGTCATGATGCTAGCTGGTTATTTTACACACTAGTTGATGCAGTTGTTTCATAGTGTCATTGGTCTTTATATTTTGCTGTGTTTTTTGAAGTTGCTTGTACCAGTTATTTTGTTTTGTTTTTGTTTTTTCTATATTTAATGTTTCCTTCAGGAGCTCTTGTAAGGCAAGCCTGCTGGAGACAAAATCCCTCAGCATTTGCTTCTCTGTAAATGATTTTATTTCTTCTTCACTTATGAAGCTTAGTTTGGCTGGATATGAAATTCTGGGTTGAAAATTCTTTTCTTTAAGAATATTGAATATTGGCCCTCACTAACTTCTGACTTGTAGGGTTTCTGCAGAGACATCCACTGTTAGTTCGAAGGGCTTCCCTTTGTGGGCAACCTGACCTTTTCTGTGGCTGCCCTCAACATTTTTTCCTTCATTTCAACTTTGATGAATCTGACAATTATGTGTCTTGGGGTTGCTCTTTTTGAGGAGTATCTTAGTTGTGTTCTCTATTTCCTGAATTTGAATGTTGGCCTGTTTTGCTAGATTGGGGAAGTTCTCCTGGATAATATTTTGAAGTGTGTTTTCCAACTTGGTTCCATTCTCCCTGTCAATTGTAGGTTTGGTCTTTTTGCATAATCTCATATTTGTTGGAGGCTTTGTTCATTCCTTTTCATTCTTTTTTCTCTAATCTTGTCTTCATGCTTTATTTCATTAAGTTGATCTTCAGTCTCTGATATTCTTTCTTCTCCTTGATCAATTCAACTATTGATACTTCTGTATGCTTCACAAAGTTCCTGTGCTCTGTTTTTCAGCCACATCTTGTCATTTATGTTCTTTTTTAAACTGCTTATTCTAGTTAGCATCTCCTGTAACCTTTTATCAAGGTTCTTAGCTTCCTTGCATTGAGTTAGAACATGCTTCCTTAGCTCAGAGTTTTTTATTGTTCACCTTCTAAAACCCACTTATTTCAATTCATCAAACTCATTCTCCATCCAGTTTTGTTCCATTGCTCATGAAGAGTTGTGATCCTTAGGAGAAGAGGCATTCTGGTTTTTGGAATTTTCAGCTTTTTTGCGTGTTTCTTTCTCAACTCCATGGATTTATCTAACTTTGATCTTTGATGCTGGTGATCTTTGGATGGGGTTTTTGTGTGGGCATCCTCATTGTTGATGTTGATATTATTGCTTTCTGTTTGTTAGTTTTTCTTCCAACAGTCAGGCTCCTCTTTTGCATGTCAGCTGGAGTTTGCTGGAGGTCCACTCCAGACCCTGTTTGCCTGGGTATCACCAGCAGATGCTGCAAAACAGGAAAGATTGCTGCCTAATTCTTCCTCTGGAAGCTTTGTCCAAGAGGGGCACCTACCATATGCCAGCTGGAGCTCTTCTGTATGAGGTTTCTGTCGACCCCTGCTGAGAGGTGTCTCCCGGACAGGAGGCACGGGGGTCAGGGACCCACTTGAGGAGTCACTGCATCCCTTAGCATTCCCCTTGAGACCTGTAATAAGACAAGGATGCCATTCAACATAGTACTGGAAGCCCTTGCCAGAGCAATCAGACAAGAGAAAGAAATAAAAGGCACCCAAATAGGAAGAGGGGAAGTCAAACTATCTCTTTTTGCAGACAACATGATTCTATACCAGGTAAACCACACAGTCTTCACTCAAAAGCTCTTAGATCTGATAACCAACGTCAGCAAAGTTCCAGGCTACAAAATGAATATGCAAAACTCCGTAGCATTTCTATAAACCAATAACTTCCAAGCTGACAGCCAAATAAAAAATGCAATCCAATTAATAATCATGATAAAATGAATAAAATACCTAGAAATATAGCTAACCAGGGAGGTGAAAGAACTCTACACTGAGAATTACAAAACAATGCTCAAAGAAATCAGAGATGACACAAACAAAAGGAAAAACATTCTATATTCATGGATTGGAAGAATCAATATTGTTAAAATGGCCATACTGCCCAAAGCAATCTATGAATTTGACACTGTTCCTATCAAACTACCAATGTCATTTTTAGCAATTAAAAAAACTATTTCAAAATTCATATGGAACTAAAAAAGAGCCTGAATAGCCCGAGAAATCCTAAGCAAAAAGAACAAAGCTGAAAGTATCACATTACCTAACTCCAAATTATATTACAAGGCTAAAGTAACCAAAATAGCGTGATACTAGTACACAGACACATCGACCAATGGAACAGAATAGAGATCCCAGAAATAAAGCTACACACATAAAACCATCTGAACTCTCATAAAGTTGACATAAACAAGCAATGGGGAAAGGGCTCACTATTCAATGAATTGTACGGGATAACTGGCTAGCCACAGGCAGAAGATTAAAGCTGGACTCCTTCCTTACATCGTATATAAAAATCAACTCAAGATGGGTTTAAGACTTAAATGTAAAACCTACAATTATAGAAACCCTGAAAGATAACCTAGGCAATACCATTCTGGACATAGGACCTGGCAAAGATTTTATAACGGGATGTCAAAAGTAATTTAAGCAAAACAAAAATTGACAAATGGGATCTAATTAAACTTAAAAAAAATCCTCACAGCAAAATAAGCTATCAATAGAGTAAATAGACAACACACAGAATGGGAGAAAATATTTGCAAACTACAAGTCTGACAAAGGTCTGACATCAAGAATCTATAAGAAACTTAGATGAATTAACAAGCAGAAAACAAACAACCCCACTAAAAAGTGGGCAAAGGACGTGAGCAGACACTTTTCAAAATAAGACATACATGCGGCCAACAAGCATACGAAAAAATGCTTAACATCACTAATCATTAGAGAAATGAAATTCAAAACCACAATTAGATGGTATCTCGTACCAGTCAGAATGACTGTTACTAAAAGTCAAAAAATAGCAGAAGCTGGTGAGGCTGTAAAAGCATAGGTAGGCTTATACACTGCTGGTGAGAATGTAAATTAATTCAACCATTGTGGATAGCAGGGTGGTGATTTCTCAGAGACGTAAAACCAAAAGTACCATCTGACCCAGCAATCCCATTATTGGGTATATATCCAAAGGAATAAACATCTTTCTACCATAAAAATCCTTCTGCCACAAAGACACATGTTCATTGCAGCACTATTCACAATAACAGAGTCATGGAATCAACCTAACTGCCCATCACTCGTGATCTGGATAAAGAAAATGTGCTACATTTCTTTATCCAGCCACAAAAAAGAATAATGACATCATCTCCTTTGCGGCAACATAGATGGAGCTAAAGGCCATTGTCCTAAACAAACCTATGCAGAAACAGAAAACCAAATACCACAAGTTCTCACTTTTAAGTGGGAGCTAAACATTGAGCACACATAGACACAAAGAAGGAAAAAACAGACACCAGGGCTTACTTGAGGCTGGAATGTCGGGGGAGGAAGTGGATTGAAAAGCTACCTATTGGGTACTGTACTTAATATCTGGGTGGTGAATTAATCTGCACACCAAACCTTTATGACATGCAATTTAGCGATACAACAACCCTGCATATGTAGCCCTGAGCCTAAAATAGAAATTAAAAATTAAAATAATAAAATAAAAATTTTAAAAAGAAATATATGATACAAAAAGATATAAACTCTGGCACCAAAATGACAAATTATCAGGGGGAAGGTAACATTTTAGAATTTTTGTATGCTACTGAAGTTAATTTGTTATTACTGTAAAATATTCTATTATAACTATATTTTATGTAAACCTCATGGTAACCATAAAGCAAAAACTATAGCATATACACACAAAAAAATATAATGAAAGGAATCAAAACAGCACTACAGAAAATAACCAAATCACAAAGATAAACAAGAGAGGAAGAAACAAAGGTTCTACAAAACAAGTAGAAAATCATTAACAAAATGACAGTAGTAAGTCCTTACATGTATGCTGCCTACAAGAGATTCACGTTAGCCTTAAGGACATAGGCTGAAAATGAAGGGATGGAGAAAGATATTCCATGAAAATGATAATCAAATGAGGGTAGAAGTGGCTATAGAAAATAGACTTCAATTCAAAAACTGTCAAAAGAAACAAAGATGGTCATTATTTAATGATACAGGGCTCAGTTCATCAAGAAAACATAACAAACGTACATATAGATCCACTCAACATTAGAACACCTAAGTATATAAAGCAAACGTTAATAAATATAAAGAAAAAATAGATAGCAGTACAATAATATTAGGGGGTTTTAATACCTCACTTTCAGGAATGAACAGATCAACCAGACATAAAATTAATAAGGAACTACTGAAATTAAACTGCACTTTAGACAAAATGGACCTAATGGATATATACAAAACCTTCTATCCAAATGCAGCAGAATACATATTCTTCTCTAGTGTACATGTTACATTCTCCTGGATGGACCGTATGGTGTGTCACAAAACAAGTCTTAAAAAACTTAAGAAGATCAAAATTATATCACATACTGTTTCCCACCACAACGGCATAAAACTAGAAATCAGTAACAATTTTGGAAAATTCACTAATGTGTAAAAATTTAAAAACATGCTCCTGAGTAACAAATGTGTCAAGAAGGAAATCAAAAGGGAAATTTTTAAAATCTGGAGAAAAATGACAGTGGAAACATAACATGTCAAAACCTATAGATGCAGAAAAAGCAGTTCTAGGAGAGAAATTTATAATGATAAATGTCTTCATTTAAAAAAGAGAAGATCTCAACTAAGTAGTCAAACCTTATGTCTCATGGAAATAGTAAAACAAGAACAAACTAACAGAAAGTGGAGAAATTACAGCAGACAAATTAGAAATAAAAAGGCTCATATGGTCCTTCTGATCTCAACTGGGCAAATGAAAAACGGTTATATGAAACTGTCATAAACAATTATATGCCAAAATATCTGATAACCTAGAGAAAACGTATAAATTTCTAGAAAAAAATACAACCTATAAAGGTAGAATCATGAAGAAACAGAAAGCCTGAATAAACCACTAGCAAAGAGATTGTAATAATAATTGTAAATCTCCCCTCAAAGAGAAGCCCTGGACCAGATGATTTCACAGCTGAAATCCACCAACCATTCAGAGAAGAATTAATACAAATATTTCTTAAACTACCCCAAAAAATAGAGGTGGAGAGAATACTTCCTAACACATCTTATAAGGCCAACATAACATTGAAACCTAAGCCAGACAAAGACACCACAATGAAAGAAAACTAAAGGCCAATATTTCTTATAAACATTGATGCAGAAATCCTTAATACAATATTAGCATATTGAATTAAACAGTACATCAAGAAAATTATACACCATGATCAAGTGGGATTTACCCTGGTATGCACAGTTGGTTTAATACATGCAAATCAATCAATGTGTTGCATCACATGAACAGACTGAAAGACAAAAACCACATGATCAACAACTGACACAAAAAGTATTCAACAAAGTTTAATATTCTTTATTGATAAAGACCCTTAACAGTTTAGATATGGAAGGAAAGTTCCTCACCATAATAAAGGGCATTTATGAAAAACCCACAGCAAACATCATAATCAATGGGGAGAAACGAGAAGCCTTTCCTTCCTCTGCTACCTGATGCAAAACAAGGATGGCCACTTTTGCTACCTATTCAGCATAGTAGTGGGAGTGCTATCAAGAGCAAATAGACAAAAATAAGACCTAAAAAAAAATCAGAAAGAAAGAAAGAAAATTATCTCCATTTGCAGATGAAATTATCGTATATGTAGAAACCCTCAAAGACACCACCAAAAAACTATTAGATCTAATAAATAAATTCAGTAAAGTTGCAGGATACAAAATCAACTTACAAAAATCTATGGCATTTGTATATACATAAGGAATTGACTGAAAAGAAAATCGAGAAACCAATCCCATTTACAATAGCATCAGAGAAAATAGAATACTTACAAATAAATTTATCCAAAGAGGTAAAAGACTTGTACACTGAAAACTACAAAACATTAATAAAATAAATTGAAGAGGACACAATTAGAAGTAAAGATATTCCATGCTCATTGATCAAAAGAAGAAATATTCTTAGAATGTTTATACTACCTAAAGCGATATAAAAATTCAATGCAATCTGTATCAAAATTCCAATGGAATTCTTCACAGAAATAGGGGAAAAAAATCCTAACATTCAAATGGGACCACAACACAAAAGACTTCAAATAGCCAAAACAATTTTAAGAAGAAAAAACAAAGTTGGAGGCATCGCACTTCCTGATTTCAAGCTATATTACAAAATTGTAATAATCAAACCACTATGGTACTTATATAAAAACAGACACATAGATCAGTGGAATAGAATAGAGAGACCAGAAATAAATAAAAACAATTATCAACTAATTTCAACAAGGGCACCCAAAAGACACAATGAGAAAAGGATAGTCTCTACAATAAATGGTGCTGAGAAAACTGGATTTCCATATTCAAAAAGATGAAATTAAACCTTTATCACTCACCATATACAAAAGTTAATTCAAAATGAATAAAAAAAACTAAATGTAAGACCTGAAACCATAAAACTCTTAGAAGAAAACATAGGGGAAAATCTCCTTGACATTGGTATTGGCAACAATTTCTTGGATATCACACCACAATCTCAAGCTACAAAACAAAAATAAATAAATGGGAGTATATCAAACTAAGCTTCTGCATAGCATCAAAAACAGCCAACAAAAGGAAAGGGCAACCTATATATTGGGAGAGAAACACTTGTAAACCATAAATAAAATGAGGTTAATAGTCATTATTTATAAAGAACACATGCAACTCAATAGACAAAAAATATATAGCCAAATTTTAAAATGGGCAAAGAACTTAAATAGACATTTTTCCAAAGATGACACAGAAATGGCCAACAGGTACATGAAAAAGTGCTCGCCATTATTCATTATCAAGAAAATGCAAATAAAAACCTCACACCGTGGCTCACGCCTGTAATCCCAGCACTTTGGGAGGCCGAGACGGGCGGATCACGAGGTCAGGAGATCGAGACCATCCTGGCGAACACGGTGAAACCCCGTCTCTACTAAAAAAATACAAAAAACTAGCCGGGCGAGGCGGCGGGCGCCTGTAGTCCCAGCTACTCGGGAGGCTGAGGCAGGAGAATGGCGTAAACCCGGGAGGCGGAGCTTGCAGTGAGCTGAGATCCGGCCACTGCACTCCAGCCCGGGTGACAGAGCCAGACTCCGTCTCAAATAAAAAAAAGATGGAAAAAAAAACCTCACACCTATAAGGATAGCTATTATCAAAAAGACAAGAGATAACGAGTGTTGGTGAGAATATGGAGAAACGGGAACTCTTGTATACCACTGGTGGGAATGTAAATTGGTGCAGTTATTACGGAAAACAGAATGGAGGCTATTAATAGATAAAATTAGAACTGCTGTATGACTCAGCAATCCTTATTCTGGGTACATACCAAAAGGAAGTGAAATCACAACTTCATAAAGATGTTTGTACGTTCATGTTCATTGCAGCATTATTCATAGCAGCCAAGATATAAAAACAACCTAGGTATCCATCAGTGGACAAATGAATAAAGAAACTGTGGTATACAGTTATGCATTACATAATGGCCTTTTGATCAACAATGAACTGTATATACAATGGTGGTACCATAAGACTTTAATACCATATTTTTACTGTATTTTTCTATGTTTAGGTACACAAACACCATTGTGTAACAATTGCCTACTGTATTCAGTACACTGCCAGGCTGTACATGTTTATGGCCTAGGAACAATAAGTTATGCAATATAGCTTAAGTGTGTAGTAAGTTACACCATCTAGGTTTGTGAAAGTACAGTCTATGATGTTCACACAATGATGAAATCACTTAACAACACATGTATCAGAATGAATTCCCATCATTAAGCAATACACGGCTGTACATATACAATGGAATATTATTCAGCCTTAATAAAGGAGGAGATCCTGCCATTTCCCACAACATGGATGGATCTGGAGGACATTATGCTAAGTAAAATAAGCCAGACACAGAAATAAGAATATTGCATAATCTCATCTATATGTGGGATTAAAAAAATAGGTCAAGTATATAGAGATATAGAATAAAGTATTGGTTACCAGGGTGAGAGAGAAGTAGGAAATAGGGAGATGTAGAGCAAAGCATAGAAGTAGCAAATATGTAGGATGAACAATTTGAAAGATCTAATGTACAACATGAGGGCTATAGTTAATAATAGTGTATTTTATTCAGTACTTTAGCTAAATGAATAGATTATAGTTGTTCTTGCCAGGGGTAGAGGAGGGAATGAGTAACTATGTTAGATGATGGGTAGGTTAACTTGTTCCACTATAGTAGCCATGTATCTTATTACATCACACTGTACATCTTAAATAAAAACAATAAATTTATTTTTTAAAAAAAAGAGGAAGTAAAGAAAAGCAACACAAAAGTTTTAGACATCTCTGCCACTGGCCAGAACCTAGTCAAATGGTAACACCTAGCAGAAAGAGAGGCTTGGAAACACAGTCTTGAGCTGGGCAGCCTTGCATTTGATTAAAATGTTCATTACTACAGAATAGAAGAACCAATATTGAACAAGTAGCAGACTATACTTCACACAACAAGGAAAGTAAAAAACTCATGCGTGGTTTACAAGCAATCTATAGCCTGACTCTTCCCCTACTTGTCTTCTAACACACATAGCTGTGAGAAACAGACCAGCCTCTCTTCCCAGCAAATTATCCTAAGCCCAATAAAATTAAATCTTTCCATTTGTGTAGTCTTTTTTACAGTTGAGAAACCTATAAATTCCAGTTCTGTGTTACCTTAACAAAGTGACAAGGTATTTTTGAGCCTGTTTCTTCACCCTCAAATGAAGTTCTGAGTTTCAAATAAAATAGGAGATATAAAAATGATCTGTAAACTGCATTTCCTTATACAACTGAGAGTCATTATTATAACAAGAGAAAATCTCAGTCAGATCCTCACAGCCAAGTTCTGAGAAAGGCAGCCTTTCCTCTGCAGTTGTCCCTAAGATACGGTTCAAACATGGAATTTCCATTGTACTAGCCTTTTTTTTTTTTTTCTGCACTGACCTCTATTACAAATGACTATTTCAGCTGCCAGGAGAAGAGGACTAAGATAAGGCAATGCATAGAAATTTGTTCCATTCTGTAAATCTATGAACTGCTGAAAAGCTATAGCCTTAATGAGTCATTGATAACATCATTATTTAAGTGTTAAACTTTTGTTGGGTATCCTATAATGTAGAGAATAGGAAAGCAGACTTTGTTCTCAAGTAACCATGGTCTGGGTTAGTTCAATACAGCAGGTATGTTTTAGAATCACACAAGGTTAGATTCAAATCCCAGCTTCCAAACTTTACCACTTAAATTCCAGCTTTACCACTTAATGGTTGTGTGGTCTTTGGCAAATGACTTAGCCTCTCTGATCTTCAGTTCCCTAATCCATAAAGTAAGGATAATCATAGTTTCCACTGGCATAGGGTAGGTACTAAAGATTTAACTGGTGAATGAATGCATTGTATGTGGATAGTTTAGGGGTGTGCCAGGCACACAGCAGATGCCAGGCCCCTTCCTCCAAGATTAAGGTCCTATTACTAGTAAACATGCCCTAAATATTCACTGAGAATGATAACCAGAAGGCTAAATGACTATCTTTATATTCCAATATGCTGCTTCAAAGTAGAAAAAACACTAGGGTGCAGGGTGGGTGACATGGTATTCATCATTCATTTATTCTCACATTTCTTCATGCATTCATTCATCCAATTAATCAAGAAATATCTATAAGCATCCATTTTGCACCATGCCCTGTGCTAGGTGCTGGAGACATTGTTGACAGTTAAAATTGACATGATTCTTGATCTTATGGCACTCACAATCTGCTGGAAAATACATATCAATGGATGATTATAATATGGCATAATAACAGCGATATTAACAAGAAGTTCTGGGTGTCACAGAAGTTCAGAGAAGGGGCACTTAACTCAACTTTGGTAGAAAGAAATCTCAGTGAAAATTTCCCTGAGAAGGCAATGCTGGAGACAGGTCTTGAAGGACAAGTAAAAGGTTGCCAAGTAAAGAGGAGTGGGGAATAGAGTATGGTAGGCAGAGGGAATAGGAAAGGCAGAGATAGGAGTAAGAAGAAAGCCAAGAATCTTCAAAAACCTCAAAAATGTCAAAGTTATTGGACAGAAGAATGCAAAGGAGGGGTGGAAAGAGATAGGGATGGAGAGTTAAGCTAGTAAGACCACGTGGAGATGTCTAGGCTCAAGGAAGCCTGCCTGCCTCGTACACTCCACTTCTGGGGTCAGGGCATAGCTGAAGGTTCAAGCATAGGTTCAAGAGATTGTTGTTTATCTTAAGAGCAACTGGAAATGTAATAAATAGGAGAGTGTCATGACCAGATTTACATATTAGAAAGACTACTCTGACTGCTGCATAGAAAATAGATTGAAGAGTGGACTGAAGGGTTTGGGATACAGGGACAATGACAATGCAGAAAAGTGGACTGATCAAGACAAGATAGATACGCAGTCAGAATAACTATTATTAAAAAGCCAAAAAAAAAAAAAAAAAAAAAAAAAAGCAGATGTTGACAAAGATGCAGAGAAAAGGGAACATTATACACTGTTGGGGGGAATGTAAATTAGTACAACTTCTATGGAAAACTATATGGGGATTTCTCAAAGAACTAAAAATACAGCTACCATTTGGTCCAGCAATCCCACTACAAGGTATCTACCCAAAGGAAAACAAATCATTATATCAAAAAGATATCTACACTCACATGTTTATCACAACACTGTTCACAATAGCAAAGATATGAAATCAAACTAAGTGTCCATCAATGGAGGATTAGATAAAGAAAATGTAGTATACATATAACATGAAATACTACTCAGTAATAAAAGAGAATAAAATAATGGTTTTTGCAGAAACATGGATGGAACTAGTGGCCATTATTTTAAGTGAACAACATAGAAACAGAAAGTCAAATACAACATTTTTTTCGCTTATATTCAGGGGCTATGTAGGTTGGTGCAAACATAAGTGTGGTTTTTGCCATTAATAAATAATGTGCACACATGGACATAGAGTGTGGAATAGTAGACATTGGAGACTTGAAGTGTGAGAGGTGTGGAGGGATAAGAAATTACTAACTGGGTATAATGTACACTATTCATGTGATGGTTACACTAAAAGCCTAGAGGTCACCACTAACAATATATCCCTATATCAAAACTGCATTATACTCCCTAAATTTATACAAAAAAGGAAAAAACAGAACAACAGAAGAAAGGGAATCACCCAAGACTTGACAGTAGACTGGAAATAGTGGGAAAGGAGGAAAGCATGTTGTCCAAACTTGTTCAATTATCAACCTGACAATATCATGTAATAACTAGGGGCTCTTCCCCATCACTTTATCTTGCCAAGTATCAGTATATTTATGTGTCAAATAAATATGATAAATCTTGTCCTATTTCTCTCCACTATATTGGACAACTCAAGTGAAAGAAGGGCTATGAATGCTCTTTCCAATGTACAAAGGGCTATGAACCAGGAGGTCAGAAGATAACCCATGGGCTTACTGTCACTGCAAAGGTAAGCATGTCCTCACCAAAAAATATGAAACCTATTCCAATCACACTCTCCCAGGTTTTCTTTTCTTTCTTTAAAAAAAAAAAAAAATCATAAAAGAGTTCTTCAGTGCTGGGGAGGTTCCAAGATGGCTGAATAGGAACAGCTCCGGTCAACAGCTCCCAGTGTGGGCGACGCAGAAGACGGGTGATTTCTGCATTTCCAACTGAGGTACTGGGTTCATCTCACTGAGTCTTGCCAGACAGTGGGTGCAGGACAGTGGGTGCAGCCCACCAAGAGAGAGCCAAAGCAGGGTGAGGCATTGTCTCAACTGGGAAGCACAAGGGGTCAGAGAATTCCCTTTCCTAGCCAAGGGAAGCAGAGACAGACAGCACCTGAAAAATCGGGTCATTCCCACCCTAATACTGTGCTTCTCCAAGAGTCTTAGCAAATGGCAAACCAGGAGATTATATCCCGTGCCTGGCTCAGAGGGTCCCACGCCCACAGAACATCTCTCATTGCTAGCACAGCAGTCTGAGATTGAACTGCAAGGTGGCAGTGAGCTGGGGGAGGGGCGTCCACCATTGCTGATACTTCAGTAGGTAAACAAAGTGATCAGGAAGCTCGAACTGGGTGGAGCCCACCACAGCTCAAGGAGCCCTGCCTGCCTCTGTAGATTCCACTAGTGGTTCTCCCAGCATGGAGTTTGAGATCTGAGAACGGACAGACTGTCTCCTCAAGTGGGTCTCTGACCCCTGAGTAGCCTAAATGGGAGGCACCTCCCAGTAGGGGCAGACTGACACCTCAGATGGTCAGATCCCCCTCTGAGATGAAGCTTCCAGAGGAATGATCAGGCAGCACCATTTGCTGTTCTGCAATATTTGCTGCTCTGCAGCCTCCGCTGGTGATAACCAGGTAAACAAGGTTTGGAGTGGACCTCCAGCAAACTCCAACAGACCTGCAGCTGAGGTTCCTGACTGTTGGAAGGAAAACTAACAAACAGAAAGGACACCCACACCAAAACCCCATCTGTACATCAGCATCATCAAAGACCAAAGGTAGATAAGACCCCAAAGATGGGGAGAAACCAGAGCAGAAAAGCTGAAAATTCTAAAAATCAGAGAACCTCTTTTCCTCCAAAGGAAAGCAGATCCTCGCCAGCAATGGAACAAACCTGGACAGAGAATGACTTTGATGAGTTGAGAGAGGAAGGCTTCAGACAATCAAACTTCTCCGAGCTAAAGGAGGATGTTTGAACCCATCACAAGGAAGCTAAAAACGTTGAAAAGGATTAGACGAATGGCTAACTAGAATAATCAGTGTAGAGAAGTTCTTAAACGACCTGATGGAGCTGAAAACCATGGCATGAGAACTACATGACACATGCACAAGCTTTGGTAGCCGATTCAATCAACTGGAATAATGGTTATCAGTGAATGAAGATCAAATGAATGAAATGAAGTGAGAAGAGTAGTTTAGAGAAAAAAAGAGTAAAAAGAAATGAACAAAGCCTTCAAGAAATATGGGACTATGTGAAAAGACGAAATCTACGTCTGATTGCTGTACATGAAAGAGACGGGGAGAATGGAACCAAGTTGGAAAACACTGTGCAGGATATTATCCAGGAGAACTTCCTCAACCTAGCAAGGCAGACCTACATTCAAATTTAGGAAATACAGAGAATGCCACAGGGATACTCCTTGAGACACATCATTGTCAGATTCGTCAAAGTTGGAAAAAAAAATGTTAAGGGCAGCCAGAGAGAAAGGCCGGGTTACCCACAAAGGGAAGCCCATCAGACTAACAGTGGCTCTCTTGGCTGAAACTCTACAAGTCAGAAGAGAGTGGGGGCCAATATTCAACATTTGTAAAGAAAGGAATTTTCAACCAAGAATTTCATATCCAGCCAAACTAAGCTTCGTAAGTGAAGGAGAAATAAAATCTTTTACAGGCAATCAAATGCTGAGAGAGTTTGTCACCACCAGGCCTGCCTTACAAGAGACCCTGAAGGAAGCACTAAACATGGAATGGAACAACCAGTACCAGCCACTGCAAAGACATGCCAAATTGTAAAGACCACTGATGCTAGGAAGAAACCGTAGAAACTAATGAGCCAAATAACCAGCTAACATCATAATGACAGGATCAAATTCACACATAACAATAGTAACCTTAAATGTAAATGGGCTAAATGCCCCAATTAAAAGACACAGACTGGCAAATTGGATAAAGAGTCAAGACCCATCAGTGTGCTGTTCAGGAGATCCATCTCATGTGTGGAGACACACATATGCTCAAAACAAAGGGATGGAGGAAGATCTACCAAGCAAATGGAAAACAAAAAAAAAGGCAAGGGCTGCAATACTAGTCTCTGATAAAACAGACTTTAAACCAACAAAGATCAAAAGAGACAAAGAAGGCCATTACATAATGGTAAAGGGATCAACAGGAAGAGCTAACTATCCTAAATATATATGCACCCAATACGGGAGCACCCAGATTGATAAAGTAAGTCCTTAGAGACCTACAAAGAGACTTAGACACCCACACAATAATAATGGCAGACTTTAACACCCCACTGGCAACATTAGACAGATCAACGAGACAGAAAGTTAACAAAGATATCCAGGAATTGAACTCAACTCTGCACCAAGCGGACCTAATAGACATCTACAGAACTCTCCACCACAAATCAACAGAATATACATTCTTCTCAGCACCACATCACACTTATTCCAAAATTGACCACATAGCTGGAAGTAAAGCGCTCCTCAGCAAATGTACAAGAACAGAAATTATAACAAACTGTCTCTCAGACCACAGTGCAATCAAATTAGAACTCAGGATTAAGAAACTCACTCAAAACCGCTCAACTACATGGAAACCGAACAACCTGCTCCTGAATGACTACTAGGTACGTAACGAAATGAAGGCAGAAATAAAGATGTCCCTTAAAACCAATGAGGACAAAGACACAACATACCAAAATGTCTGGGATACATTTAAAGCAGTGTGTAGAGGGAAATTTATAGCATTAAATGCCCACAAGAGAAAGCAGGAAAGATCTAAATTTGACACCCTAAAAGCACAATTAAAAGAACTAAAGAAGCAAGAGCAAACACATTCAAAAACTAGCAGAAGGCAAGAAATAACTAAGATCAGAGCAGAACTGAAGGAGATAGACATACACACACACACACACACACACACAAACCCTTCAAAAAATCAATGAATCCAGGAGTTGGTTTTTTGAAAAGATCAACAAAATTGATAGACCGCTAGCAAGACTAATAAAGAACAGAGAGAAGAATCAAATAGATGCAACAAAAAATGATAAAGGAGATATCACTACCGATCCCACAGAAATACAAACTACCATCAGGGAATACTAGAAACACTTCTACGCAAATAAACTAGAAAATCTAGAAGAAATGGATACATTCCTGGACACATAAACCCTCCCAGGACTAAACCAGGAAGAAGTTGAATCCCTGAGTACACCAATAGCAGACTCTGAAATTGAGGCAATCATTAATAGCTTACCAGCGAAAAAAGTCCAGGACCAGATGGATTCACAGCTGAATTCTACCAGAGGTACAAGGAGGAGCTGGAACCATTCCTTCTGAAACTATTCCAATCAATAGAAAAAGAGGGAATCCTCCCTAACTCATTTTATGAGGCCAGCATCATCCTGATACCAAAGCCTGGCAGAGACACAACAAAAAAAGAGAATTTTAGACCAATATCCCTGATGAATATCGATGCAAAAATTCTCAGTAAAATACTGACAAACTGAATCCAGCAGCACATCAAAAAGCTTATCCACCATGATCAAGTGGGCTTCATCCCTGGGATGCAAGGCTGGTTCAACATATGCAAATCAATAAACATAAACCACCATATAAACACAACCAAAGGCAATAACTACATGATTATCTCGATAGATGCAGAAAAGGCCTTTGACAAAATTCAATAGCCCTTCATGATAAAAATTCTCAATAAATCAGGTATTGATGGGACGTATCTTAAAATAATAAGAACTATTCATGGCAAACACACAGTCAATATCATACTGAATGGGCAAAAGCTAGAAGCATTCCCTTTGAAAACCAGCACAAGACAGGGATGCCCTCTCTCATCACTCCTATTCAACGTGGTGTTGGAAGTTCTGGCTAGGGCGATCAGGCAGAAGAAAGAAAAAAAGGGTATTCAATTAGGAAAAGAGGAAGTCAAATTGTCCCTGTTTGCAGATGACATGATTGTATATTTAGAAAACACCATCATCCCAGCCCAAAATCTTCTTAAGCTGATAAGCAACTTCAGCAAAGTCTCAGGATACAAAATCAATGTGCAACAATCAAAAGCTTTCCTATACACCAATAACAGACAAACAGAGAACCAAATCATGAGTGAACTCCCATTCACAATTGCCTCAAAGGGAATAAAATACCTAGGAATCCTACTTACAAGGGATGTGAAGGACCTCTTCAAGGAGATCTACAAACCACTGCTCAGTGAAATAAAAGAGGACACAAACAAATGGAAGAACATACCATGCTCATGGACAGGAAGAATCAATATTGTGAAAATGGCCATACTGCCCAAGGTAATTTATAGATTCAATGCCATCCCCATCAAGCTACCAATGACTTTCTTCACAGAATTGGAAAAAACTACTTTAAAGTTCATATGGAACCAAAAAGAGTGTGAATTGCCATGACAATCCTAAGCCATGGCTATTGCAGCACTATTGACAATAGCAAAGACTTGGAACCAACCCAAATGTCCATCAATGACAGACTAGATTAAGAAAATGTGGCACGTATGCAACATGGAATACTACGCAGCCATAAAAAAGAATGAGTTCATGTTTTTTGTAGGGACATGGATGAATCTGGAAACCATCATTCTGAGCAAACTATCACAGCGACAGAAAACCAAATACTTCATGTTCTCACTCATAGGTGGAAATTGAACAATGAGAACACTTGGACACAGGATAAGGAACATCACACACTGGGGCCTGTTGTGGGATGGGGGGAAGGGAGAGGGATAACATTAGGAGATATACCTAATGTAAATAACGAGTTAATGGGTGCAGCACACCAACATGGTACTTGTATACATATGTAACAAACCTGCACGTTGTGCACATGTACCCTAGAACTTAAAGTATAATAATAAAATTTTTAAAAAGAGTTTTTGTAAAGAATAAACAGCTTACTCTACTCCTGGGTGGATGTGAGCTCTCAGTTCTCACAGAAAAGCTGTGCTTTCTTAAGCCATCTGCTATAGATTGAGTATTTGACCAAACGAAGCTCATGTTAAAATTTGATTCCCAATTTTGGAAGTGATGCCTAATGCGAGGTGTTTGGGTCATGGGGGAAGATCCCTCATGAATGGTTTGGTGCTGTCCTCGCAGTACAAAGAACTTAAACAAATTTACAATTTAAGTTTGTTCTATTCATTCCCATGAAAACCGGTTGTTAAAAACAGCCTGGAATATCTCACCTAATTTTCTCTTGCTTGTTTTTTCACTATATGATCCCTGAACATACTGGCTCCCCTTCTCTTTCTACTGTGATTGGAAGCAGCCTGAAGCTCTCACCAGAAGCAGATGATGGTACCATGCTTTTTGTACAACCTGCAGAACCATGAGCCAAATAAACCTGTTTTCTTTACAAATCACACAACTTCAGGTATTTCTTTATAGCAACACAGACTAAGAGAGAAAATTGGTACCAAGAGTGGGGTATTACTATAAAGATAACTGAAAATGGGCAAACAGCTTTGGAACTGGGTAATGGGCAGAGGTTGAAAGAGTTTGGAGGACTCAGAATAAGACAGGAAGACCAGGAACTTCTTATAGATTGGTTATGTAGTTGTGACCAAAATGCTAATGGAAATACAGATGGTAAAGGCCATGCTGACAAGGTCTCAGATGAAAATGAGGAACATATTTGGAACTAGAGCAAAGGTTATCCATGCTACACCTTAGCAAAGAACTTGCCTGTATTGTGTCTATGCCCTAAGGCTTTGTGGAAGGACAAACAAGAGTAATGACCTAGGAGATCGGTCAAAAGATATTTCTAAGCGTTCTAAGCGTTCAAGAAATGGTATGGTTGCTTTTAGCAGTTTACAATCAGATATAGAAGCAAGAGGATAATCTAAAATTGGAATTTATAATTAAAATGCTAGCAGAATCTTAAAAATTAAAAAAATTGCAGCCTGGCCATTTGGTGGAGATGGAAAGAGCATTTTCTTTCTTTCTTTCTCTCTCTCCCTCTCTCTCTCTCTCTTTTTTTTTTTTTTTTTTTTTTTTTTTTTTGAGACGGAGTTTCACTCTTTCACCCAGGCTGTATCTCACTGCGACCTCTGCCTCCAGGGTTCAAGTGATTCTCCTATCTCAGCTTCCCGAGTAGCTGGGATTTCAGACACCCACCACCACACCCGTCTAATATTTGTATTTTTAGTAGAGATGGGGTTTTACCATGTTGGCCAAGCTGGTCTCAAACTCCTCACCTCAAATGATCCACCCATCTCAGCCTCCCAAAGTGTTAAGATTATGGGCATGAGCACTGTGCCTGGCCAGAAAAAGCATTTTCAAGAGACAAATCCAAAGGTGCTGCTGAGTAACCACTTACTATAAGATTATCACAGATAAAAGGCAGCCAGATGCTGATAGTTAAGACAGTAGGGGAAAGGTCCAAAAGGCATTTCAGAGATCTTCAAAGCCACTGCTCCAATCACAGACCCAGAGATCACAGAGGAAGAATGGCTTCAGGAGAAGAGCCTGGGACACTACTGACCTGTACCACCTTGGAACACTGCTCCCCAAATCCCAACCACTGGGTCTTTAATCACCACGTAAATGGTCTCAGGTACTGCTTGGGTCACTGCTTCAGAGGGCACATAGAGTAAGTCTTGGTGCCATCCACATGGTGTGAAGTCTTTAAGTGTTCAGAATGCAAGAGTGTTGGGAACTTGGCAGCACTCTCCACCTTCCTGGCACCCTAGCTTTCACCCCTAATTCCAATGTCTAGCTTCTCATTATCACAAGACTTTGCTTCCAACTGGCTGTAATCATTTCCCTAATAAGATTTTCGGGTATCCTCACTTTAATTCCAGGTTATGTTACCACTTTTACAACCATTTTTCCCCTTGCCTTCTGACCATATAAATCCCTGGAGACTTTCCCATACCCTGCTGTCTTAGTTCACTTTTCATTGCTGTAAAGGAATACTTGAGACTGGGTAATTTATTTTTAAAAAGAGGTTTATCTGTCTCACACTTTGGCAGGCTGTAGAAGAAGAATGGCACCAGCATCTGCTTCTGGTGAGGGCCTCAGGAATCTTCCACTTATATTGAGGGAGGGGTCCTGGACTGGAAATAAAGAGAAATGTGGTCTCCTTGCTTTGTCCTTTCAAAGGACTTCAACCTGGGCCATGTCTGAAACCTGAAGGAAGAGCAGAGAGAAGCCAGCATGTTACATGGTGAGAGGAAGGAAGAGAAAGAGGAGGGAGGTGCCATGCTCTTTTTAACAATCAGTTCTTGCAGGAACTAATAGAGTAAGAACTCATTTATTAGTGCAAGGATGGCACAAAGCCCTTCATAAAGGATCTATCCCTATGACTCAAATACTTCCCACAAGGCCCCACCTCCAACACTGGGGATCAAATTTCAACATGAGATTTTGAGGAGAAAAATATCTAAACTATGTCACCTGACATTCTGCCAACACCATGGGATAGTGTGAAAGGAAAGAAGTACAACTAGTTTAGTTCCCTGGGTCAGGACGAGAAGTAAGAATAAATTCCTGGTATTCCTTCATTTCCTCTAGCACATTCATCAATGTCCCTCACACCCTATTCTTACTCCATATATGTGAACAGCAGGTATTAGTAGTTCCACTTTAAAGGGAAGAAGCTGAAATACAGAGAGGTGATGGCTGACTTTCCTGAAGCCAAAATGTAAGTTGATGGCAGATCCGGGAACTAACCCCAGTTCTCCTGCAACCTAGCCAGTTAGAGTCTCTGTCCAAGGAAATCTGCTTCTTCATCAGAAGATGACTTCTTCCTATTGGAAGCCAATCAATTAAAGAAATACAACCAGCTGCAAGCAGGGATCCACCCAGCAGGGTCCTGTTCCATGAGCCCCTCTTCACTACCTCTGACCCCAACCACAGAGTTCCAATTCCAGGCCTGAAAAATGTAAGCACCACCCAGGCTTGGAGACGGTGGCAGTACAGAATCTGGTCCTCTCCTCCTTTTTCCCTCCAAATCCCTGGAGCTTGAGCCTTGGAAAAGTCATGCACTGCAGGGAGGGGGCCGCCCCGTGACAGCTGCAAGCAGGTTATTCCAGAGAATGTTGAGATGGCAGGAATATTTTCCAGTTGAAATCAACTCAATTCCCTTTGCATTTGAGTCTTGGGAACATTCATGATGAAAATCTAGACAGCATGACATTGTATGAACTCTGAAAGGCAGGCTGATGCTACTCTGGTTGGTGTTGCCTTTGGCTCACACTGAAGACACAGTCAGAGTCCTAGAAAAGACCAGCCAAAGCAGCTTAAGCCAAAGACCCTGTGCCATCCATATTTTAAAAGCTGTCTGTGTGTAGTGCTGATCTAGTCTCTGAGTTAACGACTGACTTATTGTACTGCCCAAGGAGGATCTGGGATTGTGAGCCTCACCACTTAGAGTACCCCAGGGAAGGGGGGCCCCTTCGCTGCACCCTTGCCCCAGAGACCCAAAGCAAGGGGAAAAATGGTAAAAAGGAAACTGCAGACTAAGGTGACACATTCTCACCTAGAGTATCACTGGCATCAGACAGGGGGAAGGCACAGGGATGTAGGCAGGCAGGGCCGGGGGTTTTCCCACCAGGGTCGAGGGGGGCAATATGATATTGAGGGAAAGGGCCTGGATTGTAAATAAAGAGAAATCTTGTCTCCTGATTTTTTCCTTCCATATACTGTCAGAAATCTGAGACAACTTTTGGTATGCTCATAAAAATGACCACCACAACCCCAACAACACAAAAAGATGCATGGAATGTTGCCTGGAAGGCAGAAGAAGTGAGCTGTGCCACTCACTGGGCTGCTTGACAATTTACTTTGCCGACCCCGGTATTCAGTTTCATTCCATTAAATTATGAGTATAAGTCTTGCCCACCTCACAATGCTGTTGTGAAAACCAAATGAAATAATGAGTATAGGTGAGCCTTAGAAGCTGTAAACTGTAAGGCCCTTTGTTGTAGCTAGGGTCTCTTGGAGCAGACTGGGTGATGAAACTGGCATGGTGACATGTACAAGCAGTCTCCCAGAGCCTGGGGCTTTGTGAGAGAAGTAAAGGGTGGAGCTGGGTACTCCCTAAACTCTGGCCCCTGGACTCATAACACATAGAAACTTAAGTGCAAAATGAAATCAGAGAGCAGCACTGAGCTTTAGCAAGGGCTGGTCTGAGTGTAGTCCAGGGAGGAGACATCCACAGCATTATGTTCCAGGGCAGGAAGGTTCAAACTCCCAAATATCCCCATCACTAATGGCTGAAATCCCAGAAGAAAAGCTGGATTTTTCAGCTTAATCATTTCTTCCATTAAAAATATAAATGAACACATGACATGGAAAAGGGGAGCAGGTCTGTGGCATTTCCACCCACATCTGGGGCTACTTATTAGTTGCTTTACTCCCTCGAAATACTTTCTCACTCCAGTCTGTCAGGTACTGCTGCCTACCTCCATTAGAGTAATCTTCCTAAATTGTAGATGGTGCCACACCTCAGCTGCAGAACCTTCAACAGCATCTCATTACCTACAGGAAATAATTGAAAAGCTTCAGCTTGGCATTCCAAGTTCTCTATAGTCATGCCTTAGCCTCCTTCCAGCTGCACCTTTGTATTTTCGCCAAACTGCTTCATTCCAGAAGCCTCAGAGCAAATACAGATTACAAGGGAAACATACGAGACCAGAAGTCAGAAGAACTGGGTTTCAGTCCCAGCTCAGTCATTAACTTTCCCTATGACCTTATATAAGTAATTTATTCAACTATAATTTGGGGAGTATTTAGATTATTTGGGAAATGTGTCAAAATCAATTTGTTACTAAATTAAAGTATAAATGTTTTTTGAATGACTTGTGGTCTAGATCCTCCATATAATGTCAACCATATTCACTTTTTAAAAAAATATGTTTTCCAGAGTGGAAAAAATGACTGGAGTTACAGCCAACACTCACATAATCACCCAGAATTTTTGATAAATATAAGGCTCCTTCCATATTTAAGACTATAGTATGTCGAGGTCACATGCTTTTTTCTGCCACTGTGCCTTCTCCTTTACATTCACTTCTTCTAACATTCTCTTGCCTTCCTGAAAAGTGTTTAAATCTTCCCCATACTTCACGACCTGACTCAAGACCCTACCACCACCACTAATACAAGGAATTCTTTCAAATGCCACAACTCCCCAGTCCACAGTGAAATTTCACTTCCCTTTAATCTCTAACACTAGCTGTATCTGTTTACCAGCTGTTCAAGAGTCATCTTGTGACTTCCTCTCTGTCAACCATCTGGAAGAGCTTGCCTTATCTAACTTACATATTCACACCATGTATATGCTCCTGAAGGTATCTCTCTATCTTATAGGCTTTGAGAGAAACTCCATAGGGGATGAGGAATGAAGGGAGCTATGCTGCCCAGCTGGCAGTGATGGAGTGCAGTGCCATGACAGGTGAGCAGGGTGGGCATAGAGTAGGAACCTGGCTGCTAAGGTATGGTATAATCAACAGGAACATCATTTTATCATCCTCATCAACACCACCATCATCCCTGAAATATTTAGGGTGTGATTTAAAATTTATTTTTACATTTGTTATCTTACACATTCAGATAATCAAAGCTGCAAAGGCATTAGGTGATTTCAGTCCAGTGGCTCACCTTGCCTGGAGCGTTTGTTAAAACATACATTTCTGGAACCCACTCCCAGAGTGCCTGATTCACTTGGTATGGGGTAAAGCTTGAGAACTGGCATTTCTAAAAAGTTTGCAGGTGACACTGTTGCTGCTGCTGTGAGGATCACATATTGAGAACCACTGATCTGATCCAATCTTACTATCTTACTTTATTGGTCCACGTTACCAGTGAGTCACAGAAAGAGGAAGAGAGTTCTCCAAGGTTACCTCACAAGTCAGTGGCCAAGCTGCGGTTCCTGACTCTTAAGCCAGAGGTCCTTTTTCACTACCACAGCTAAACCTCCTCCTTTTCTTTCTTCCCTCCCAGTGGTGCTGTGAAGACGAATTACATGCTCTCTGGAAAAGCTCTTTGTATTCTGCAAAACTAAGATGCTCATAACCAGGTGGCAGTGTTATTGCTCTGCAGAGGTGTCTGATCACAATTAGGCCTCCTCTCCTTTGCCTGTACTCTGATATTTGTATGATCCCATTTGCCCCTCCCCTCTTCCAGCTGTGTGGAAAACAAAGAGCCACCCTACTTGGCCCCAAGCCAGTTTAGGTCACTGTAACCAGCTGTGCCTTCCCTAAGGCTATGTGCCCATGAAATGGTCCAGCTCAGCCAAGAAGATTGTGGGGGAGGGGCATTAGGTTGCTTCAAGCATAGCCCCAGATGGTCCTGAGTCTCAGAGTCCACCAGTGACCTGCACATACTCCCATCTCCAGGCCCAGCCAAGAGTAGTTTGGAAACTACAGGCTATACACAGGTCCTGTTGGGGATCGAGGATGGTCTATCTCCCCACTGTGCACCTGGCCATGTGTACAGGGGTCTTAGTGCTTGGGTCACACCATAGATTATCTAGGAATTGACAACGTATGGCCCACAGGCTCAATTTTGTCTAGGTCCTGGTTTTGTAATGCCTATGAGCTAAGAATGGTTTTTTACACTTTTAGTGGAATTTTAGGAGGTGGAAGAGGAGGAGTAGAATGGGTGGAGGAGGACGAGGCAGCAGCAGTGATGAGAGACACAAAATGGCCCACAAAGCTCATATATTTACCATATTTCCCCTTGCAGAAAATATTTGCTGATCCCCTGGATCAGCAAACTGATCAGCAAATTGGATCAACAAACTGATGCCAAGGGAACCCTCAAACTACAGAATATCAGTACTAAAAGGAACTAGAGAACTAAGCTGAGAATCAAACTGCATTCCTTGGTGTCATGGGGTTCTAGAAGTGACTCAGGGATGCCTCTGAGGTGGCCTGAGCGTCCACCTCCCCATCTATTCAATTTGCTTTTCCAACCACAGAAACTAAATGAATTTCATTTTTTAATGGGTTTCTCCACTTTTAAAAATATTGAAAGTCACTGTCAGAAAGCAAAGCCCCTCACTTTATAGGTGTGAAAACTGAGGACCAAAGAAGATAAAGGTAAGATTTAAGGTGGCATATTGACTTAGAGCCAGAACCAGGAGAGGAACCTAGATGTGCTTACTCCCCAGTCAGTGATCTTTACACATCAATATCCCACAAATAAAGTAGGACATAACCATAACAATGACATTTACCATCTGCATAGGATTTGTCTGAGTTTTACAGAACTCTCTTTTCTCTATACACTTAGACCCTAATTTATCTCATCAGTTCTGATAACTTAAAATGCCATCTATTTGCCAAACACTCCAAAATTATAACTCCAGCCAAAACTGTTTCCAAATCCTAGATTCATATATCCAATTTCCTATTCAATATTTCCATTTAGATGTTGAATAGACCTCAAATTCAACATGTCCAAAACTAAACTCCTGATCTCTTCCACCTTCCAAAAAGAGAACCTGCTCCACCCACAGGGAAGAAACACCAATAACTTGGAGGCCACTTGAACCAACCCAAAGAATAAATGTTGTTGGTAAGTATAGTGATAATGAGAGGTTGACTATATGGTGTAAACTAGGTTCTTTTCCAAAAAAGAAGCTGGCCTTTAGTTGTCTCCTTCTCCAGCAGAGCATTCTGGGAGAGCACAAAATCAATTAATTTAAAACAGCATGAAATAAAAGCAAATGCAAAAGTGTTTGTGAGATGTTTTGCTCCTTTTAAAGTAACTATGGTCTATGGCCATATTACCCTGGATGTGCCCAATCTTGTCTGATATCTGAAACCAAGCAGGGTCAGGTCTGCTTAGTACTTGGATGAGAGACCTCCTGGGAATACTGGGTGTTATAGGCTTTTTAAATAAATAAATAAAAAGTGACTATGGGGAATGTTAATAAAAAAGAGGTAAACCAGCCCCGAGACTGATGATCTCTGCGAGTAGAAGGAGGTGGGCTAGGAATGGAGGCAGTTATGAGAGGGGAGACAGTATGATCAGGAAGCAACTAGAATGGAAGAAAGTGAGAATAAAGAGTCCCTGAGCCCCCACTTATCTTGGGGCTTAGACCCAAGGAAATCCCCAAAAGACTCAGATGGGGTGTGTGGAGACAACTGTGCGCCACCCCCCCCCACCCTTCCCTCAAAGCTCTAAACCCTCCTCCCTCATAATGGCCACCTGCAAACACTTTGGCATATCTTAAAACTGTAATCTATGTGTAATAGATTCCTGAGCTTTTAATATTTTTGGAATTGCCCTCAACAGGACATACCCAGCTCAGTGAAGCAATATGGGTGCATGGAAAGTACTGGGCTTAGAGTCAGAAGACCTAAGTTCTAGACCCAAAGCCTCACTAACATTCTGTAAGAATTACTCCCATTCCCAGCTCAGGCCTCAGTTTCATCACATTAAAAATAAGATGGTCACACTGGGAGTATGTATCTGTTCCTCAGCCAGTAGGAAGCCTTCAGAGTCTCAGTGCCCACTGTTTTTTCACCACTTTCTAGCAGGCTTGTTCAGATCCCTGTACTCCACTACAACAAATGTGCAAAAAAGCAAAACTACTATGAAAGCTAGTGGTTCTGTGCCCCTCTTGATAAGGCTTATATATAAAAATCTATTAGTTAACTCCCTCTCATTTTAGATGGAGAAACTAAGAACTAAGGTCCAGAGAAGAAATGTAATTTTCCTAAAGTCACACAGAGAGCTAATGGCAATAAGTATTGTTGTTTAGAATAAAAAGGGAACCACTGTGAGTGAACTGAGGATAGTGAGATTCCTCACAGGAGATAAAAGGGGCAATTGGGACATGCTAAGGCCACAAAGCAACCTTGTAAAAAGGTCACTGGAATGAGAGTTCAAGAGTCTGTCTTAGGATTGTCTTGGCAATGCAGGCTCTTTTTTGGTTCCATATGAACTTTAGTTTTCTCCAATTCTGTGAAGAAACTCATTGGTAGCTTAATGGAGATAGCATTGAAACTATAAATTACCTTGAGCAGTATGGTCATTTTCACGATATTTGATTCTTCCTATCCATGAGCATGGTATGTTCTTCCATTTGTTTGTGTCCACTTTTATTTCATTGAGCAGTGGTTTGTAGTTCTCCTTGAAGAGGTCCTTCATATCCCTTGTAAGTTGCATTCCTAGGTATTTTATTCTCTTTGAAGCATTTGTGAATGGGAGTTCATTCATGATTTCACTCTCTGTTTCTCTGTTATTGGTGTATAGGAACGCTTTTGATTTTTGCACATTGATTTTGTATCCTGAGACTATGCTGAAGTTGCTTATCAGCTCAAGGAGATGTTGGACTGAGACGATGGGGTTTTCTAAATATACAATCATGTCATCTGCAAACAGGGACAATTTGACTTCCTCTTTTCCTAATTGAATGCCCTTTATTTCTTTCTCTTACCTGATTGCCCTAGCCAGAACTTCCAACACTATGTTGAATAGGAGTGGTGAGAGAGGGCAGGCATCATGCTACCTGGCTTCAAACTATACTACAAGGCTACAGTAAACAAAAAATCATGCTAATGATACCAAAACAGAGATATAGACCAATGGAACAGAACAGAGCTCTCAGAAATAATACCACACATCTACCACCATCTGATTCTTGACAAACCTGACAAAAACAAGCAATGGGGAAAGGATTCCCTATATAATAAATGGTGCTGGGAAAACTGGCTAGCCATAAGTAGAAAGCTGAAGCTGGATCCCTTCCTTACACCTTATACAAAAATTAATTCAAGATGGATTAGAGACTTAAATGTTAGACCGAAAACCATAAAAACCCTAGAGGAAAATCTAGGTAATACCATTCAGGACATAGGCATGGGCAAGGACTTCATGGTCTAAAACACCAAAAGCATTGGCAACAAAAGCCAAAATTGACAAATGGGATCTCATTAAACTAAAGAGCTTCTGCACAGCAAAAGAGACTACCATCAGAGTGAACAGGCAACCTACAGAATGGGAGAAAATGTTTGCAATCTAGTCATCTGACAAAGGGCTAATATCCAGAACCTACAAAGAACTCAAACAAATTGACAAGAAAAAAACCAACAGTCCATCAAAAAGTGGGCAAAGGATATGAGCAGGCACTTCTCAAAAGGAGACATTTATGCAGCCAACAGACACATGAAAAAGTGCTCATCATTACTAGCCATCAGAGAAATGCAAATCAAAACCACAATGAGATACCATCTTACACCCGTTAGAATGGTGATCATTAAAAAGTCAGGAAACAACAGGTGCTGGAGAGGATGTGGAGAAATAGGAACACTTTTACACTGTTGGTGGGACTGTAAACTAGTTCAACCACTGTGGAAGACAGTGTGGCGATTCCTCAAGGATCTAGAACTAGAAATACCATTCGACCCAGCCATCCCATTACTAGGTACACACCCAAAAGATTATAAATCATGCTGCTATAAAGACACATGCACATGTATGTTTATTGTGGCACTATTCACAATAGCAAACACTTGGAACCAACCCAAATGTTCATCAATGACAAACTGGATTAAGAAAATGTGGCACATATACACCATGGAATACTATGCAGCCATAAAAAAAAGGATGAGTTCATGTCATTTGTAGGGACATGATTGCAGCTGGAAACCATCATTCTCAGCAAACTATCACAAGAGCAGAAAACCAAACACCGCGTGTTCTCACTCATAGGTGGGAAATGAATAATGAGAACACTTGGACACAGCAGGGGGAACATCACACACTGGGGCCTGTTGTGGGGTGGGGCGAGGGGGGAGGGATAGCATTAGGAGATATACCCAATGTAGATAATGAGTTAATGGGTGCAGCACACCAACGTGGCACATGTATACATATGCAACAAACCTGCACGTTGTGCACATGTATCCTGGAATATAAAGTATAATTAAAAAAAAAAAAAAGAGTCTGTCTACCTCTGCTACTAACCAGCTATGTGGCCTTGGACAGTTCCCTTCACCTTTTAGGGTTTCAGATTCCTCATCAGTGATATAAATGATCTAGACATTTGCTAAAAGACATAGTGTATACAGTGGTCCATTTCCAAGACAAAGTGCCTTGAATTGGCTTACATCAGCAAACTATAGAAGAAACAGGATATACTAGGTCCCTGCTTGGATAGCCAATGCCTGCTTGCCAGCCTCCCCATTCCCTCCACCTTAGTTGCCTTCACCTAAACCAAAGAAGTTTAGTCTAAGATGGAAATTTACTGGACTGCAAAATGGTTCATTTTTTCTGTCCTTATCAGCCTGCCCAACTACTTAGGTCACAAGTCATATACTTGAAGACCCCGTGAGCTAGCTAGGATTGCAATGCATTGTGGGCTGCAACAAAATGCAGCAAGATAACTCCCCCCTAAAAATAAAAATAAAAAACACCTGAAGCCCCTACCCAACAATCAATAGACCGCCTCCGGGAAGATTGTGACTCTATAGTACTCAGTCTATGAGGAACCGGGAGAGGGACCTGCACACTAGGTGATAAATTGCTTGTTGAAACTGTGCTGGGTGTACCTGCTCATCAGACACCCAATCTTGCAAGAACATCATTAAAAGTATCGCTTTCACTGTTCTCTGAGTCTCTCTTAATCCATTCTTTGGGTTTGGATGGATGAGTGCTTCTCACAACCTGGTGGCCCGTATGGGGATCTCTCTACCTGTGTGGAGTGAGACACCGGCTGAGAGAGGAGATGCGTCCCACCCAATTTAGGTGGCCCAATCTTCCCAGGTGTCCCAGCTCCCCATAGAAGTCATAGAAAAAACCAACACTGTTATTCAGGAAATAACAAAAGTGACGCCGGGAGAAAAGCAGGCACCATGGCAACCAGGCAACCTCATGCATGAGCCAAGGTAGGAAAATTGGACTATAAGTACTACCTTGGTGGTTGGGCATTTTTTGGAGGTCTCAGGGTGTGTGGAAAACCTCCAGTAAGGGGGGTTGAGTACACAGGGGAGTGCAAGAAACCTCCAGTTAGGGGAGCTGAGTACACAGGGGAAGACTCAGACACAGAGACTAACAAAAAATGGGAAACAGGAATTCTAGGCCTAGGAAACAAAGGAAAGAGGGAACTAAAAAGACCCCTGCTGACATTCTCCCAGATAGTCCATTGAGGAGAATGTTGCAGATTTGAAGGGATAATCCTCAAACCAGGGACAAGAAAAAGAAAAGATGATAAAATATTGCTGTTTTATCTGGTCCAAAAAGCCCATTCATCAGCGCTTGGTCTTTTGGCCTAAGTTTGGCTCAGATGAGGATTGGGTGTGCCAAGCTTTAATCCTCTATGTGAATAATAAAACCCCATCCTCACAAGAGGGGATGGGTTATGCTCTTTGCTGGATTAGCGAATTAACCCTCATGTTCCCCCTTAAAAAGAAAGGAAAAGAGCATATTAAAAAGCCCTCACCCAATAAAAGCCCTGGAATCTCTAACACGCTTGCTCCCTCCCCCAGAACGTCTCACAAAGTAGAGGACAGGGAGATCGGAGGGCAAGAGAAAGGTCAGAGAAAGAGGAATCTGGGGGTTGTGAAGGAGCTAAACCCAATGCTTTCTTAAACCCTTGTCCAAACTTGAGGAAAGAATTAGAACAATATGAGAAGGATATTACAAATTTCCCTATTCCTTCTAAACAGTAGGTGTCTAACATGTACCCTTTTAGAGAAGGCCCTATGGGACAGGGAGAAGTTGGATTCTTGAGTAACAAGTGCCGAGGTTAGGAACTTTAGAAAAAGGAAATCAGGCCACTCTTGGAAAATCCCCTCAGTTTAGTAGGGCAGCTAAATCAACTTTTAGGACCCAATTTTTATATTTGGAATGAGATGATGTCAATCGTGAATATTCTGTTTACTGGGGAAGAGAGGAGAATGATTAGAAGGGCAGCCATAACCATTTGGGAGAGGCAACATCCTTTAAGGCAAGTAATCCTGCCAGCTAAGTAGAAATTCCCAAATGTAAATCCCAGATGGGATAACAATAACCCCAGAGATCGGGCCCAAATGCAGAACCTAAGGAAACCAATACTTTAAAAGATTAAAAAGTCCACTCCTAGAACACAAAATATCTCAAAAGCATTTGAGATCCAACAAGAAAAAGAGGAGACTCCCTCTGCATTTCTGCAGAGGCTCAGAGATCGAATGAGAAAATATTCAGGATTAGATGCAGAGGATCCAGTAAGGCAAGGCCTTTTAAAGGTTAATTTTGTGACTGAAAGCTGGTCTAATATTACTAAGAAACTGCAAAAGATTGATTGATGGAATCAAAAGCCCATTAAGAAATCACTGGGGAAAGCCCAAAAGGTTTTTGTAAGAAGAAAGAAAAGAGAAACTGAGAAAGGAAGAAGGAGAAAAATTAAAAAAGGAAATTGGAAAGAGAAAGGGGAGGAAACAGCACACACAGAGGACCAGAGAGAGAAAGAGGTAAGCTACTGACCCTGAAAGTAGCAGAGAGCTGGCCATGCAGCTGCAGGCATGGGGCTGGCAGAAGCTGCAGAGTTGGACCAGACAGTTGAGATAAAAGTGGACAGTGTGAGAAAGCTGTTAATAAAAGTTACTACTGAATCTTTGTCATTTCGGCAGAGTTGTCTGTCTTTCAGACAGATGAGGGGAGCCAGGGCACAGCACTGCTGAGCTCGTGCCCAGAGAGCAAAAGAGGAAGAAACTAACTGTAAGGGAGAAAGAAAACAGGGGTTGACAGAGAGAGATAGAAAAAGAAAATGAGCGCAAGAGAGAGACCGGAAAGACAGAGATCAAAGAGAAACACAGAAGGTGAGACTGGGGAGAGAGATAATGTAAAAGGAAGAAAGAGTACAAGAGGAAGTGAGAGGATGCGGAGATGCTGGCAGGGCTGAGAAAAGGATCTAGAGGCTTAAGCAACAAGGACGTGCAGGGAAAGGGTGGAGTGTGGCCACTGAGGGGGGACAGAGCCAGAGAACTGGGGGATGCAAAGATGTGGAGGAGAGTGTAGAATCAGGCTGCTTGAGGAGTAGTGGGCTGCCTACAGCAAAGACTAGATGGATGTATGTCAGGAGGCAAATAGAGACGATTCAGGTTATGAAAGGGTAAATGGATAAGATGACCATTAAGGTTTTGTTGTTTTACTGAGAGGCTGTAAGTCCACCAGGGGAAGCTGTCAGTAAGGCTGCAGAGGGGCTGGGGAGCTACATGAAGAAGATCAGAACTAGTGTTGTAAACTCGAGTATAGAGCCAGCAAATGATGAGGAGGAGGGCTGCAGGGCCGTGTGGGGACTGTGGTTAGCTGAAGAGGGTACACCCTGAAGAGGGGCCATGGCTGCTCAGCTGTTTCTACAGTACTGGCCCTGTGTTGCCAAATTGCATGCTTTGTCAGAGGCCAGAGTTCTGGTGTTTTATGTGAAATGGAATTTTTTTCTTTACGTCTTCTAAAAAAATGTGAAGGTTACATGTGCAGAATATGCAGGTTTGTTACATAGGTATACATGTGCCATGGTGGTTTGCTGCAACTAATGACCAATCCTCTAAGTTCCCACCCTTCATCCCCATCCCCCAACTAGCCCTGATGTGTGTTGTTTCCCTCTCTGTGTCCATGTGTTCTCAATGTTCAACTCTCACTTATGAGTGAGAACATGTGGTGTTTGGTTTTCTGTTCCTGTGTTAGTTTGCTAAGGATAATGGCTTCCAGGTTCATCCATGTCCCTACAAAAAAAAAAAAAAAAAAAAAAACCTCATTCCTTTTTATTTCTGCACAGTATCTCATGGTGTGTATGTGCCACATTTTAATTATCCAGTCTGTCATTGATGGGCATGTGGGTTGGCTCCATGTCTTTGCTACTGTAAATAGTACTGCAATAAACATACATGTCCATGTGTCTTTATAGTAGAATGATTTATATTTCTTTGGTTATATACCCAGTAATGGGATTGCTGGGTCAAAAGGTTTTTCTGGTTCTAGATCCTTGAGGAATTGCCACACTGTCTTCCACAATGGTTGAACTAATTTACATTCCAACCAACAGTGTAAAAGTGTTCCTATTTCTACACAGCCTCGCCAGCATCTATTGTTTCCTGACTTTTAATAATGACCATTCTGACCGATGTGAGATGGCATCTCATTGTGGTTTTGATTTGCATTTCTCTGACGATCAGTGATGTTGAGCTTTTGTTCATATGATTGTTGGCCACGTAAGTGTTTTCTTTTGAGAAGTATCTGTTCATATCCTTTGCCAACTTGTTGATGGGTTGTTTTTTTTCTTACAAACATGTTTAAGTTCCTTGTAAATACTGGATATTAGACCTTTGTCAGATGGGTAGATTGCAAAAGTTTTCTCCCACTCTATAGGTTGACTGTTTATCCTGATGCTGGTTTCTTTTGCTGTATGGAAGCTTTTTATTTAATTAGATCTCATTTGTCAATTTTGGCTTCTGTTGCAATGACTTTGGTGTTTTTGTACTTAAGTCCTTGCCCATGCCTATGTCCTGAATGGTATTGCCTAGGTTTTCTTCTAGTATTTTAATTTTATTTTATTTTTATGGTTTTGGGTTTTACTTTTAAGTCCTCAATCCATCTTGAGTTAATTTTTGTATAAGTTGTAAGGAAGAGGTCCAGTTTCTGTTTTCCGCATATGGCTAGCCAGTGTTCCCAGCACCATTTATTGAATGGTAGATCCTTTTCCCATTGCTTTTTTTTTTTTTTTTTGTCAGGTTTGTTGAAGATCAGATGATTGTAGATGTGTGGTGCTATTTCTGAGGCATCCGTTCTGCTCCACTGGTGTATACATCTGTTTTGGTGACAGTACCATGCTGTTTTGGTTACTGTAGTCTTGTAGTATAGTTTGAATTCAGGTATTGTGATGCCTCCAGCTTTGTTCTTTTTGCTTAGGATTTCCTTGGCTATATGGGGCCTTCTTTGATTCTGTATAAAATTTAAAATAATTTTTTCTAATTCTGTGAACAATACCAATGGCAGTTTGATGGGAATATCATTGAATTTATAAATTACTTTGAGCACTATGGCCATTTTCACAATATTGATTCTGTTTATGAAGATGGAGTGTTTTTCCATTTGTTTGTGTCCTCTTATTTCCTTGAGCAGTGGGTTGTATTTCTGCATGAAGAGGTCCTTTACATCCCTTGTTAGCTGTATTCTTAGGTATTTTATTATCTTTATAGTGATTGTAAAGGGGAGTTCCTTAATGATTCGGCTCTCTGCTTGCCTATTGTGGGTGTAAAGGAATTCTTGTGATTTTGGCACACTGATTTTGTATCCTGAGACTGCTGAAGTTGTTTATCAGCTCAAGAAGTTTTTGGACTGGGATGATACGGTTTCCTAAATATAAAAGTATGTCATCTGCAGAGACAACTTAACTTCCCCTGTTCCTATTTGCATACCATTTATTTCTTTCTCTTGCCTGATTGCCCTGGCCAGAACTTCCAATACTATGTTGAATAGGAGTGGTGAGAGAGGGCATCCTTGTCTTGTACCAGTTTTCAAAGGGAGTGTTTCCAGCTTTTGCCCATTCAATGTAACATTGGCAAGGGGGGTTTGTCATAAATAGCTCTTATTATTTTGAGATACGTTCCATCAGTACCTAGTTTATTGAGAGCTTTCAACATGAAGGGATATTGAATTTATCAAAGGATTTTTCTGCATCTCTTGAGATAATTATGTGGTTTTTGTCTTTGGTTCTGTTTATGTAATGGATTATGTTTATTGATTTGCATATGTTGAACAAGTCTTGTATCCCAGGGATGACGCTGACTTGATCATGGTGGATAAGTTTTTGATGTGCTGCTGGTTTCAGTTTGCCAGTACTTTATTGAGTATTTTTGCATCAATGTTCATCAGGGATATTGGCCTGAAATTTTTTTTGTTGTGTCTCTGCCAGTTTTTGGTATCAGGATGATCCTGGCCTCATAAAACGAGTTAGGGAGGAGTCCTTTCTTTTCAATTGTTTGGAATAGTTTCAGAAGGAATGGTACCAATTTCTCTTTGTATTTCTGGTAGAATTCAGCTGTGAATCCATCTGGTTGTTTGTGTGTGTTGTTTTTTGGGTTTTGTTTGTTTGTTTGTTTTGGTGGTAGGCTATTAATTACTGCCTCAATATCAGAGTTTGTTATTGGTTTATTCAAGGATTCAACTTCTTCTTCCTGGTTTAGTCTTGGAAGGGTGTGAGTCCAGGAATTTATCCATTTCTTATACATTTTCTGGTTTATTTACATAGAGGTATTTATATCTCTGATAGTAATTTGTATTTTTGTGCAGTCAATGGTGATATCCCCTTTATCAGTGTTTACTGTGTATATTTGATTGATCTCTCTCTTTTTTATTAATCTAGCTAGCAGTCTATCTATTTTGTTAATTTAAAAAAAACTAGCTCCAGAATTCATTGATTTTTGTAGAGTTTTTTATGTCTATCTCCTTCAATTCTTTTCTGATCTTGGTTATTTCTTGTCTTCTGCTAGCTGTTGGATTAGTTTGCTCTTGCCTCTCTAGCACTTTTAATTGTGATGTTAGGGTGTCAATTTGAGATATTTCTACCTTTCTGACTGAACACTTAGTGCTATAAATTTCCCTGTTCACACTGCTTTAGTTGTGTCCCAGAGATAGAGGTATGTTGTCTCTTTGTTCTCATTGGTTTCAAAGAACTCCTTGATTTCTGCCTTAATTTCATTATTTATCCATGAGTCAAACAAGAGCAGGTTGTTCAATTTTCATTAAATTGGGTGATTTTGAGCGAGTTTTTTAATACTGAGTTCTAATTTGATTGCACTGTGGTCTGAGAGATTGTTATAACTTCAGTTTTTTGCATTTACTGAGGAGTGTTTTACTTCAATTTATGTGGTCGATTTTAGAATAAGTGCCATGTAGCACTGAGAAGAATATATTCTGCTGATTTGGGGTTCAGAGTTCTATAGACATCTACTAGGTCCACTTGATCCAGAACTGAATTCAAGTCCTGAATATACTTGTTATTTTTCCGTCTTGATGATCTGTGTAACACTGAAACTGAGGTGTTACGGTCTCCCACTATTATTGTGTGGGAGTCTAAGTCTCTTTGCAGGTCTCTAAGAGCTTGTTTTGTGAATCTAGGTGTTCCTGTATTGGGTGCATATATATATTTAATATAGTTAGCCTTTCTTGTTGAATTGTTCCCTTTACCATTATACAATGCCCTCCTTTTTTTTATCTTTGTTGGTTTAAAGTGTGTTTCATCAGAGCCTAGAATTGCAACCACTGCTGGTTTTTTTGCTTTTCATTTGCTTGGTAAATATTCCTTCATCCCTTTATTTTGAGCCTGTGTGTGTCTCTGCATGTAAAATGGGTCCCCTGAATAAAACACACTGATGGGTCTTGACTTTTATCCAATTTGCCATCTTTTAATTAGGGCATTTACCCTGTTTACATTTAAGGTTAGTATTGCTGTGTGTGAATTTGATGCTGTCATCCTGCTGCTATTTGGTTATTTTGCACACTATTTGGTGCAGTTCCTTCATAGTGTCATTGGTCTTTATACTTTGGTGTGTTTTTGCCATGGCTGGTATAGGTTTTTTCTTTCCACATTTAGTGTTTCTTTTTTGTATTTTTTTTTTTAGTAGAGATGGGGTTTCACCGTGTTAGCCAGGATGGTCTCGATCTCCTGACCTCGTGATCCGCCCGTCTTGGCCTCCCGTGCTTCTTTCAGGATCTCTTGCAGGGCAGGCTTGGTGGTAACAAAATACCTCAGCATTTGCTGGTCTGGAAAGGATTTTATTTCTCCTTTGTTTATGAAGCTTAGTTTGGCTGGATATGAAATTCTGGGTTGGAAATTATTTTCTTTAATTACGTTGAATATTAGCCCCCAATCTCTTCTGGCTTGTAGTTTCTGTGGAGAGGTCCACCGTCAGTCTGATGGGCTTTCCTTCGTAGGTGACCTGGCCTTTCCCTCTAGCTGCCCTTAACAGTTTTTCTTTGATTTCAGCCTTGGAGAATCTGATGATTATGTGTCTTGGGGTGGATCATCTCATGGAGTATCTTAATGGTGTTCTCTGTATTTCCTGAATTTGCATGTTGGTCTGTCTGGCTAAGCTGGGGAAGTTCTCCTGGATAACATCCTGAAGTGTGTTTTCCAGCTTGTTTCCATTCTCTCCATCTCCTTCTGTTACTTCAATCAATCGTAACTTCAGTCTTTTTATGAAGTCCCATATTTCTTGGAGACTTTGTTCAATATTTTCATTCTTTTTTATCTATTCTTGTCTGCAAGTCTTACTTAAGTAAGGTGGTCTTCAAACTCTGATATCTTTTCTTCTACTGGATTGATTCAGCAGTTGATTCTTGTGTATGCTTCACAAAGTTATCGTGCTGTGTTTTTCAGCTCCATTAAGTCATGTATGTTCCTCTCTAAACTGGTTATTCTAGTTAGCAATTCCTCTAACCTTTTATCAATGTTCTTAGCTTATTTGCATTGGGTTAGAACATGCTCCTTTATTTCATTGTAGTTTTTATTATTACCCATCTTCTGAAGCCTACTTCTGTCCATTCATCCATATGATTCTCCACCCAGTTCTGTGCCCCGATGGAGAGGTGTTGCGATCATTAATAGGAGAACAGGCATTCTAGTCTTCTGTGTTTTCAGCATTTTCTCATTGATTCTTTCTCATATTCATGAGTCCATCTAGTTTTGGTCTTTAAGGTTGCTGACCTTTGGATGGGACTTTTGTCGGAGTCTTTTTGTTGTTGTTGTTGTTCTTGTTGTTGATGCTGTTTTTGTCACTTTCTGCTTGTTTGTTTTTCTTTCAATAGTCAGATCCCACTTCTGTAGGGCTGCTGCAATTTGCTGGGGGTTCACTTCAGGCTCTGTTCTTCTGATTCACTCTCATGCTTGGAGATGTCACTCAAGGAGGCTGGACAGCAGCAATGAAGGGTGCCTGCTCCTTCTTGTGAAACCTCTGACCTTCAGGGGCACCAACCTAATGCCATTAGTATTGCTTCAGCATAGGTTGTCTGACAACCCCTGTTAAAGGGTTTAACCCCATTGGGTGGCACAGGGAGCAGGACCCATTTAATAAAGCACTTTGTCCCTTGGTGGAGAGGATCTGTTTCTCTCTAGGGAAACCCACTCATCTGGGCTGTCCAGATTTCTCAGACCTACCAGGAGGATAGGCTAAGTCTGCTGGTCTGCAGAGACTGCAGTCTCCCCTCCCTCTATGGGCTTAGGCCCATTAAGATCCAAATTCTGTCCCTGAGCCTCTGGCTGGAGTTATTGAAGATTCTGCCAGGAAGCCTCACCCATTGAGGAAGGAGAGATCAGGATTGGTCCTGAAGAGGCTCCCTGGCCACAGACTGCCACAGCCAGTGTGTTGGGCTGTGGGGACAAACCTCAGGACCAAGCTATCCAGTCTCCCTGGCTCTAGCAAAGGAAAAGAACAGCCTGGAGCTATAGAAATGGGTACTGCCCTTTCCCCACCCAGGAAGCTTAACTTATTAGGCAGTTTCAAGTCCCAGTGCTGGCTGCTACCCCTCACCCAAGGAGCTCAAAGAGCTTAGACAACAGGCAGCTGCAGCCTGTGCTGGTCACCCCTTCTCCCAGGAGTTTGGTATGTTTTAGTAGATTCCAGCTGAGAGGCTGTAAGAATCAGTGCATTCCAGGCTTTGGACACTAGGCCACAGGACACTAGACCACAGTGACATGGGTTCGTGAGTGGGATCTTCCGATCCATGGATTGCACAGTTCTGTGGAAAAAGAAGTTTTCCCGACTGGGTAGTGCACTCACTCACCACCTCCCTTGGCTGAGGGGAGGAGGTTCCCTTTCCCCATGTGGCTCTCAAGTGAGAAATCACACCACAATGCTCTTCCTTCTCTCCATGTGTCACGCCAGCCTTCTAGCCAATTTTGATGAGAGAACCTGGATACTTTGGTTGTCAGTGAAGCATTCACACGTTTATTAAGCTTTTTGTCTATGGGAGTCTCCAAACGCTGCAGCTTCTGGTCGGCCATCTTGGCCCCACCCATGACCAAGTGAGGTTCATTTCAGAGATGGAAGGTTGGATCAGTATTTTAAAATCAATCAATAGAAATCACGGCATAACATAAGCAGAAAGCTGAAACTGGATCCTTTCCTTACTCCTTATACAAAAATTAATTCAAAGATGGATTAGAGACTTAAATATTAGACCTAAAACCATAAAAACCCTAGACGAAAACCTAGGCAATACCATTCGGGACATAGGCATGGGCAAGGACTTCATGTCTAAAACACCAAAAGCAAGAGCAACAAATGCCAAAATTGACAAATGGGATCTAATTAAACTAAAGAGCTTCTGCACAGCAAAAGAAACTACCATCAGGGGCGGAGCAAGATGGCCGAATAGGAACAGCTCCAGTCTCCAACTCCCAGCGCGAGCGACACAGAAGACCCGTGATTTCGGCATTTTCAACTGAGGTACTGGGTTCATCTCACTGGGGAGTGCCAGACGATCCGTGATGGTCAGCTGCTGCAGCCCGACCAGCGAGAGCTGAAGCAGGGCGAGGCATCGCCTCACCTGGGAAGCGCAAGGGGGAAGGGAATCCCTTTTCCTAGCCAGAGGAACTGAGACACACAACACCTGGAAAATCGGGTAACTCCCACCCCAATATTGCACTTTAAGCAAACAGGCACACCAGGAGATCATATCCCACACCTGGCCGGGAGGGTCCCACACCCACGGAGCCTCCCTCATTGCTAGCACAGCAGTCTGTGACCTACCGGCAAGGCAGAAGCAAGGCTGGGAGAGCCCACCATTGCTGAGAGGCTTAAGTAGGTAAACAAAGCAGCTGGGAAGCTCAACTGGGTGGAGCTCACAGCAGCCTCAAGGAAACCTACCTGTCTCTGTAGACTCCACACTCTGGGGACAGGGCACAGCTACACAAGAACAACAACAACAAAAAAGCAGCAGAAACCTCTGCAACAAGCGACTCTGTCTGACTGGCTTTGAAGAGGCAGTGGATCTCCCAGCCACGAGGAGGTTGAGATCTGAGAAGGGACAGACTGCCTGCTCAAGTGGGTCCCCTGACCCCTGGAGAGTAGCCAGCACAAGGAGACATCCCCACTGGGGCAGTCCTGACACCCACCTCACAGGGTGGAGTACACCCCTGAGAGGGAAGCTTCCCAAAGCAAGAATCAGACAGGTACACTCGGCTGTTCAGCAATATTCTATCTTCTGCAGCCTCTGCTGCGGTACCCAAACCTGACAGGGTCTGGGTGGACCTCAAGCAATCTCCAACAGACCTACAGCTGAGGAGTCCACCTGACTGTTAGAGAAAACTATCAAACGGGGAGACACCTACACCCAAAACCCCATCAGTACATCACCATCATCAAAGACCAGAGGCAGATAAAACCACAAAGATAGAGGAAAAAGCAGGGCAGAAAAGCTGGAAATTCGAAAAAATAAAAACACATCTCCCCAGCAAAGGCGCCCAGCTCATGCATGTATAACGGATCAAAGCTAGATGAGGAGAATGACTTTGACGAGATGAGAGAGAAGAACTTCAGTCCATCAAATTTCTCAGAGCTAAGGAGGAGTGCGATACCAGTGCAAAAGGAAACTAAAATCTTGAAAAAAATTGGAAGAATTGTGGCTAAAGTAATTAAATAGAGAAAGGTCATAAAGCGAAATAGAAAGAGATAGAAACCATGACCACGAAGAAATGCATTGACAAATGCACAAGAAAGCAGTTAACCACGACTTCGATCAACTGGAAGAAAAGAGTATCAGCGATTGAGATCAAATAAGATGAAATAGGCAGAAGAAGAGAAACCAAAAGAAAAAGAAAAAAGAAATGGGTAAAAGCCACAAGTATGGGATTATGTAAAAGACCAAATCTCAAATCTGATTAGGGTGCCACAAAGTGAAAAATGGAACCAAGTTGGAAAACATACTCTTCAGGATATCATCCAGGAGAACTACAACCTAGTAAAAGGCAGGCAACATTCAAATCAGGAAATACAGAGAAGCGCCACAAAGATACTCCTCGAGAAAGAGCAACTCAAGACACATAGTACCCAGATTCTGCAAAGTTGAAATGAAGGAAAAATCTTAGGGCAGCCAGAGAAAGGTCAGTTACCCACAAGGGGAAGCCCATCAGACTCCACAGCAAGATCTCTCACGAGGAAACTCTACAAGCCAGAAGAGAGTGGGGGCCAATATTCAACATTCTTAAAGAAAAGAATTTTAAACCCAGAATTTCATATCCAGCCAAACTAAGTCTCATAAGTGAAGGAGAAATAAAATCCTTTACAGATAAACAAATGCTTAGAGATTTTGTCACCACCAGGCCTGCTTAAAGAGACCCTGAAGGAAGCACTCAACATGGAAGGAACAACGGTGGCAATACATTGCAAAGAAACATGCAAAATGTAAAAGACCATCCGAGGGCTAGGAAGGAAACTGCATCAATAGCAGACAAAATAACCAGTTAATATCATATTGGCAGGATCAAGTTCACATAACAATCTTAACCTTAAATGTAAATGGACTAAATGCTCAATGAGAAAAGACAGACTGGCAAACTGGATAAAAGAGTCAAGACCCATCAGTCTGCTGTATTCAGGAGACCATCTCCTGCACGCAGAGACATACATAGGCTCAAAAGAGCCAAAGGGATAGGAGGAAGATTTACAAGCAAATGGAGAACAAAAAAGGAGAGAAGCACAGGGTTGCAATCTAGTCTCTGATAAAACAGACTTTAAACCATCAAAGATCAAAAGAGAACTAAAAGAAGGCCATTACGCATAATGGTAAAAGGGATCAATTCAGCAGGAGAGAGCTAACTATCCTAAATATATATACACCCAATACAGGAGCACCCAAGATTCATAAGCAAGTCATGAGAGACTTACAAAGAGACTTAGACTCCCATACAATAATAATGGGAACTTCCAACCACTCCACTGTCAACATTAAGACAGACCAGCGAGACAGAAAGTTAGTTATCAGAATTGAGCGCTCATCTCTGCAGCAGGCTTGAACTAATGAACATCTATGAGAACTCTCCACCCCAAATCCCAACAGAATACATTCTTCTCCAGCACCACATGTTACTTACTCCAAAATTGACCATATAGGTGGAAGTAAAGCACTCCTCAGCAAATGTACAAGAACAGAATTATAACAAACTGTCTCTCAGACCACGAGGTGCAATCAGAGCTAGAACTCAGGACTAAGAAACTCGAAATCAAAACAGCTCAACTACATGGAAACTGAACAACCTGCTCCTGAATGGCTACTGGGTACATATGAAATGAGGCAGAAATAAAGATGTTCTTTGAAACCAATGAGGAACAAAAGTACAACATACCAGAATCTCTGGGACACATTTAAAGCAGTGTGTAGAGGAAATTTACTGCTGTTACAAGAGAAAGCAGAAAGATCAAAAAATTGACACTCTAACAACCATGAATTAAAAAGAACTGAAGCAAGAAACAAACACATTCAAAGCTAAGAAGGCAAAAAGAAATAACTAAGATCAGAGCAGAAGAACTGGGGAAGGAGATAGAACACAAAAAACCCTCCAAAAAATCAATGAATCAGGAGTTGGTTTTTGAAAAAGATCAACAAAATTGATGAACCGCTATGAGACTAATAAAGAAGAAAGAGAGAAGAATCAAATCGGCAATTAAAAATGATAAAGGGATATCACCACCGACCCCACAGAAATACAAACTACCATCAGAGAGGCTACTCTCATAAACACCTCTCATAAATAAACTGGAAAACCTAGAAGAAATGGATAATTTCCTGGACACTTACACTCTTAAGACTAAACCAGGAAGAAGTTGAATCCCTGAATAAGACCAATAGTAGGCTCTGAAATTGGGGGCAATAGTCAATAGCCTACCAACCAAAAAAGTCCAGGACCAGATGGATTCACAGCAACAGATTCTACCAGAGGTATAAGGAGGAGTTGGTACCATTCCTTCTGAAACTATCCCAATCAATAGAAAAGAATCCTCCTAACTCATTTGATGAGGGGCCAACATCATCCTGATACAAAACCTGGCAGAAACACAACAAAAAGAGAATTTTTAGACCAATATCCCTGATGAACATGGAGTGCAAAATCCTCAATGAAATACTGGCAAACCCAGTTCAACAACACATCAAAAGCTTATCCACCATGATCAGTGGGCTTCATCCCTGGGATGCAAGGCTGGTTCCCACATTACAAATCAATAATAAACATAATCCAGCATATAAACAGAACCAAGACAAAGAATCATGATTATCTCAATAGATGCAGAAAAGGCTTTGACAAAATTCAACAGCCCTTCATGCTAAAAGCAGCTCAATAAATTAGGTATTGATGGGCATTACCTCAAGATAATAAGAGCTATTTATGGCAAACCCACCGCCAATATCATACTGAATGGGCAAAACTGGAAAAATTCCCTTTGAAACTGGCACAAGACAGGGGATGCCCTCTCATACTCCTATTCAACATGGTGTTGGAAGTTCTGGCTAGGAGCAATTAGGCCAAGAGAAATCAAGGGTATTCAGTTAGGAAAAAGAAAGAAGTCAAATTGTCCCTGTTTGCAGATGACATGATTGTATATTTAGAAAACCCCATTGTCTCAGCCCAAAATCTCCTTAAGCTGATAAGCAACTTCAGCAAAGTCTCAGGATACAAAATTAATGTGCAAAATCACAAGCATTCTTATACACCAATAACAGACAAACACAAGAGCCAAATCATGAATGAACTTCCATTCACAATTGCTTCAAAGAGAATCAAATACCTAGGAATCCAACTTACAAAGGGATGTAAGGACCTCTTCAAGGAGAACTACAAACCACTGCTCACTGAAATAAAGGACACAAATAAAATGGAAGAGCATACCATGCTCATGGATAGGAGAATCAATATTGTATGAAAATAGCCATACTGCCCAGGTAATTTATAGATTCAATGCCATCCCCATCAAGCTACCAATGAGTTTCTTCACAGGTGGAAAAAACTGCTTTAAAAGTTCATATGGAACCAAAAAGAGCCCCACATCTCCAAGACAATCTAAGTCAAAGAACAAAGCTGGAGCATCACATACTGACTTCAAACTATACTACAAGGCTACAGTAACCAAAACAGCATGGTACTGGTACCAAAACAGAGATATAGACCAATGGAACAGAACCAGTCCTCAGAAATAATACCACACATCTACAGCCATCTGATCTTTGACAAACCTAGAGAGAAAAACAAGAAATGAGGAAAAAGGATTCCCTATTTAATAAATAGTGCTAGGAGAAAATTGTGGCTAGCCATAAGTAGAAAGCTGAAACTGGATCCTTTCCTTATATTATCACGAAGAATTAATTCAAGATGGATTAGAGACTTAAATGTTGAACCCTAATACCATAAAAATCCTAGGAAAACCTAGGTAGTACCATTCAGGACATAGGCATGGGCAAGACTTCATGTCTAAAAACACCAAAAAAGCAACGACAGCAAAAGCTAAAATTGACAAATGATGGGATCTCATTAAACTACAGAGCTTCTGCACAGCAAAGAAACTACCATCAGAGTGAACAGGCAGCCTACAGGATGGGAGAAAATTTTTTGCAATCTGCTCATCTGACAAAGGGGCTAATATCCAGAACCTACAAAGAACTCCAAACAAATTTTAAAGAAAAACAAACAACCCCATCAAAAGTGGGCAAAGGATATGAACAGACATTTCTCAAAGAGAACATTCGCTACAGCCAACAGACACATGAAAAAATGCTCATCATCACTGTGCATCAGAGAAATGCAAATCGAAACCACAATGACATACCATCTCACACCAGTTAGAATGGCAATCATTAAAAGTCAGGAAACAACAGGTGCTGGAGGATGTGGAGAAATAGGAACACTTTACACTGTTGGTGGGATTGTAAACTAGTTCAACCATTATGGAAAACAGTATGGCGATTCCTCAAGGATCTAGAACTAGATGTACCATATGACCCAGCCATCCCATTACTGGGGATATACCCAAAAGTTATAAATTTATGCTGCTATAAAGACACATGCACAGTATGTTTATTGCCTTTATTCTAATAGCAAAGACTTGGAATCAACCCAAATGTCCATCAGTGACAGATTGGATTAAGAAAATGTGGCACACATATACACCATGGAATACTATGCAGCCATAAGGATGAGTTTCGTCTTTTTAGGGACATGGATGCAACTGGAAACCATCATTCTTGTAAACTATCACAAGAACAGAAAACCAAACGCATGTTCTCACTCATGGGGTGGGAACTGAACAATGAGATCACTTGGACTCAGGAAGGGGAACATCACACACTGGGGCCTATCATGGGGGAGGGAGGGAGGGAGGGATTACATTGGGAGTTATACCTGATGTAAATAATGAGTTGATGGAGTGCAGCAGACCAACATAACAAGTATACATATGTAACAAACCTGCGTTATGCACATGTACCCTACAACTTAAAATTATAATAATAATAAATAAATTTAAAAAGTGAAAAAAAAAAAAAAAAAAGAAACTACCATCAAGAGTGAACAGGCAACCTACAGAATGGGAGAAAATGTTGCAATCTAGTCATCCCCAGCAAAGGGCTAATATCAGAACCTACAAAAAGAACTCAAACAAATTTACAAGAAAAAACCAACAATCCCAGCAAAAAAGTGGGCAAAGGATGAGCAGACAGCTACTCAAAGAAGACATTTATGCAGCCAACAGACACATGAAAAAATGCTCATCATCATGGCCATCAGAGAAATGCAAATCAAAACCACAATGAGATACCATCTCACACCAGTTAGAATGGCAATCATTCAAAAGTCAGGAAACAACAGGTGCTGGAGAGGATGTGGAGAAATAGGAACACTTTTACACTGTTGGTGGGACTGTAAACTAGTTCAACCATTAAGAAAAAGGAAAGGAGGGCAGAGCCAGGGATGCCTTTGCTGATAAGAATACCTGTCAGAGAAGGCACCACAGGCTGGTAGCGCTTCAAACCAGCAACTCTTGGCCGAGAGCCAGACCCAGGAGGGTCTGTCAAAGGCATCCTGGGATACCAGCTGGTCAGTCCCTTGCCTTCCTAAGTTCCTCCTGGGGTCAGTGGGCCCTGGGGAGGTTCCTAACCTAAATCCAGCCAGTTTCTTATGGAAAGAAAGGGAAGATAAGAAGGCATCAAATCACAACTGTTTAAGTATCATAGAATATGAAACTAAAATTAAACCAGACCTTAAAGAAACTCCACTAAATAATGGGATAAGGCTGCTTGTGAATGGGTCATCCCAAGTAATAGATGATAAAAGACACAATAGCTATGCTATCATTAATAAAAACAAACAATCCTTATGTGAAAAAAGTGAATTACCCAATAACTGATCAGCCCAAGCCTGTGAATTATGTGCTCTTAACAAGGCCCTAAAGCTCCTAAAAGGCAAAGAAGGCACTATATATACTAATTTCAAATATGCCTTTGTAGTAGTACACACCTTTGGAAAGATCTGGACAAAGTAGGGCATAAATAAGTAGCAGGGGAAAAGAATTGGTACATGGGGAGCTGGTCAAACAAGTTTTAGAAAGCCTCCTGCTTCCAGCATAGATAGCCATGGTTCATGTAAATGGCCATCAGAAAGGAAACACTATAGAAGCTGTGGGAAGAAGCTTGAAGATGAAGCTGCCAAGCAAGCCTCCCTGGAGGAAGAAGTTAGACTTCTTAGCCTAATCCCAGATATCCCTAAGGTGATATTAAAATCCCAATTTTCTAAAGAGGAGGAGAAATAGCTGGAAAAGACAGGGGCCATTCAAACTGAAGAGGGGAAGTGAGTGCTCCCTGATGGGAGAGAAATGATAAGAAAACCCATAATGAGAGAACTGATGTCCATACTGCATAAAGGAAGTCATTGAGGTCCCCAGGCCATGTGTAACGTAATACTCAAGAATCATGGCTGTATAGGGATTTATACCCTTGCTAAGCAAGTGTATGGGGCTTGTGGCACCTGCCAGAGAATAAACAAAAAGGTAGTTAGAAAAGAGACTGCCGGAGGGAGACCTCCTGGGTTAAGGCCATTTCAAAGCATTCAAGTAGATTTTACAGAAATGCCCAGAATAGGGAGACTAAAGTATCTACTGGTAATGATAGACCACCTCTCTGGCTGGGTGGAGGTCTTCCCCCTCCTAACTGCCACCACCAGGAATATGGTCAAAAGGATCTTAGAACAAATTATACCCAGATTTGGCCTGGTAGAAAATATTGATTCAGACAATGGGAACCATTTTGCCTCAAGTCTGCTAAGGGGAATTATGAAAAGTTTACACATTAGATGGAATTACCACTCCCTTTGGCATCTCCCTTCCTCTGGAAAAGTCAAAAGAATAAATCTAACTCTCAAAAAGCATATTACTAGACTAATCTTAGAAACTAAAATGTCTTGGACCAAATGTCTCCCAATAGCACTCCTTAAGATTAGGACAGCCCCAAGGAAAGACTTGGGATTGTCCCCTTACAAGTTATTATATGAACTCCCATATTTAGGTAGTACTACTGACCTTCCTACTATGGAAACCAAAGACAAATTTTTAAGAAATTATATACTGGCCATATCTTCCTGTCATTACTTAGGTTAAAAGAACTTATAAGACCAGGAACTGTGGCTCACGCCTATAATCCCAGAACTTTGGGAGGCCAAGGCAGGTGAATCATCTGAGGTCAGGAGTTTGAGATCAGCCTGACCAACATAGTGAAACCCCGTCTCTACCAAAAATACAAAAATTAGCTGGGTGTGGTGGTGGGCGCCTGTAACCCCAACTACTTGGGAGGCTGAGGCAGGCAAAGTGCTTGAATTTAGGAGGCAGAGGTTGCAGTGAGCCGAGATCGCACCACTGTACTCCAGCCTAGATGACAGAGTGAGACTCTGTCTCAAAAAAAAAAAAAAAAGGACTTCTAACTCAAACCTCACCGCTTGAGTTCACAGTACACCATTTCCAGCCTGGTGACTCGGTGCTCATTAAAACTTGGAAAAAAGATATGCTCCACCCAAGCTGGGAAGGTCCCTATTAAGTGCATCTAATCACTGAGACAGCCTTACAAACAGCTGAATTGGGGGTGAACATATTACACTCAGGTCAGAAAACCGGTAAAAGGACCTGGAAGAAAGGGAAAAGAGTGAATGGGGAGTGTATAAATCACCTAAGAAACACTTAAAGCTAGCTCTAAGGAAAATCTAAAAAGAAGTTATAAGCAGGGTCCGTCATTGGGGGTGGATATGGTTAGGATTAATCCTAACACAAGCGGTAAAAGAAAACCTAAGTATTGAATAGGGCCCAGTACAAGAGTTAGAAAGTAAGGAATATACAATCAAACTGATAGTCAACATCACTAAGACTTCCACCCTGCCCCCAAACTATATAATTTAATGCCTGGCAAGTCTTAGTGTGCGGGAATTTAGGGAACCAAAGGCAGCTGTCACAAGCAAACAAATATCTATGTCCTGAAACTGGTCACTACTGGGGAAAGCCCTGTGCTAGCTGGAATGAGGTCTGGTGGATCACCCAATTTTGAGACGGAGTAAGTCATTCTTCCAAAAACAAACCCTTAAAGAACAAAATACATTTGTGTAAGGACCCTACACCACCTAACTGTAGTAATTTAAAATGCAATCATATGTTAATTACCATAAACAACCCAGGTACTCTAGACCAGGAACCTTGAAGGTACAGATTAGGAACAGATATCTCAGGAAGGGATGCCATAGGATGGTTAGCTCTTAGGCTAGTCACCAACTCCACTCTGAGCCCACCCAGGATTACTATAACTCCTGGTCCCTCTAGTTCCTTTAACCCACCAGACAATGACCCTAAGAGAGTAAATATAACTAAGATAACTGACTTGAAGCATACTTTAGAAATTGAGACTGGATATGGGGATGTAAATGCCTGAGTTGAATTGGTCAAATTTTCAGTACTAGGTCTTAATAAGTGCAACTGTTATGCATGCTCTCCTGGGCAGCCTCAGGCACAGGTAGTTCCATTTTCCCTAGGAAGGGATACCAATCCCAGAGGAATGTGTTGCATGTTGGCTCTATACCAGGACAGGGATGCATGGGAAAATGAGACTTGTGAATTTTATTATTGTTCTTTCCTGCCTTACTGAGGTCAGATCCTAGAGCAATCCCCTCATTCTCCATAGGGAATATGAACCACTCTTCTTTCCTGTCTAGGCAGGGGGCAGAGTTCAATAAGCCCATGGGAAAATTCTCAACTTGTACCCACATTCTAAATGTTACTGTGAGTCAAACGAAGACAACTACTCAGCTCTTCATATACCCCAAGCTAATGTCTGGTGGCATTGTGGGAAGAGGAACCTCCATGGCCTGTTACCGCCCAACTGGACTAGGACTTTTGCCTTAGTTCCATTCCATTCACCTTGGCACTCTATAAAATCCCTGAGAATCAACATGGCCACTGAAGTTGGAGAGATCTAACAAATTATTTCAATCTCAACATGTATATTAACTCAATAGGAGTTCCTAAAAGAGTAACTAATAAATTTAAAAATGAAAGAACACAAAAATAAGTGTAGAAATAGAACCAATAGGAGTGAAAAGAAAAGAGGAGGGATCTGAAGGAAATAATATATACGGAGCTCCATTTCTGAGACAAAATTACTTGAATTGGCTTAGGTCAGCAAACTACAGAAGAAACAGGATATGCTAGGCCGCTGCTTGGATAGCTGATGCCTGCTTATCAGCCTCCCCCTTCCCCTTCTTCCCCCCACTTAGTTGCCTTCACCCAAACCAAAGAAGTTTAGTCTAAGATGAAAGTTTACTAGTCTGCAAAATAGCTCGCTTTGTCTGTTCTTATCAACCTGCCCAGCTACTTAGGTCATAAATCAAATACTTGAAGAGCCCCAGAGCTAACTAGGACTGCAATGCATTGTGGGCTGCAACAAAATGCAGCAAGATAACCCTAAAAACATCACATGAAACCCCTACCCTACAATCAATAGACGATGTCCGGGAAGATTGTGACCCCATAGTACTCAACCTATAAGGAACCAGGGGAGGGACCTGCACACTAGGGGATAAATTGATTGTTGAAACTGTGCTGGGTGTGCCTGCTCATCAGACACCCAATCTTGCAAGACCGTCATTAAAAATCTCACTTTCACTGTTCTCTGGTTCCCTAAGTCCATTCTTTGGGATTGGACAGGTGAGTTTGTCTCTCCCATTCTCTAAGTACCTGTTCCTTACTGATGATGCTCTAACAGATGTGATTCTGAGCTGCACTCCTTTCTCTGAGCTTGAGCTCCTGGTGTGGTCAGCCCCATGCAAACTTATGGCAGAAGGCAGGGATAATGAGGCTACAAGAAAAGCTCTAGTCATCATCTCCCAAGACAAGGATCAGGGCCCTGCAAACACTCAGAAAATTACTCTTCCCCTCCTCAATGGACCATGTTTTTCTGATAGACTACTTTTGAACCTTTAAGACCCAGCTTTAAGCATCATACCACTTGTGAAGTCTTCTGTGACTCCCCAGAGAAAAACTGATTACATCTTCCTTTAGACAATCTCTATGCTTGTTATAAATGCATCTATTATAGCACTAATAATTCTGAATTAGTTTTTCATTTCTGAAATGAACAAATGGCTATAAATAAGGTAAAGGATGTGTTGGAAACAGTAGAAGATAAAAGTTGGAGTCAAATCTTGGAGGGTCTTAAACACTTAGCAGAGAGGCCTGAACTGAATGAGGGCACAATTGGGGGTCAACGATTACTTTTGTGCAAAGGACATAGCAAAACAAGTGTTCATTATCGTGGGAGTAAAGGCATAGAGGTGGGAATTATCCTACATTTCATGAGAATGCCTATATGTTGAGGAGATGGAGGAACTAGTGAGAACCCAGGCATGACCCTGTGGGACCCAGACTGAACTGCCAGCTAATTTCATAATGCAAAGATTTCTTTCTTTTACGACAAATGGATCCAAGTAAAGTCCTGAAAACCATAACAAGAGGCTACTAAAGGGTCTCTAGGCAGCTCCATATAGGAGCATGAAGACTGGGCTGGGTAAGAGAAGGGATAGGGATAGTGACTACTCCCAGATGGCATTGGGACCTGTAGCCCATTTTGCTTTGGACCATTTAGGATGTAAGAGAAAATGAGAACAGCTAGGTCCAAGTCCCAATCCACACTGTGCTGTGGTCTACCTAAGCAGTCAGCTCAGGAACGGCCCTTACACATGCACACGTCACTGGCAGCCCTTAGTGTTTCCACACAGCAGGGGAAAACCAACCTTCCCAGCAGTCTGTGCAAAGGCCAAGCAGCTTAGAGTTCCCTGGAGAGACAATTCAGAAGGTATAAAAGGGCATAGGGTGTGGTTGAGCACAATGACCAGCAAATACTTTAGACTCCTGCTTCAAAGTGGGCTTCACCTGTACTGACAAACAAGGCAGAAAAAGCCCCAGCTTGGTTTTGGCCTGACTTCAGAGGGGGACAAAAATTGCCCACAAGCAGCCAGTCATGAAAAAAATATTTGTTCCCTCTGGAAAATCATGGCCTTTAGCACATTCCCCAGAATTACGTCAACCAGGGAACAGTGCCAAAAATGTGACTTTCATGTTTCTGCAGCAACAGACGATTTCCTCTCTCCACTTGGCTTTTTTTCTTATATGTATAAATAAAGGAGCCAGTCAATCGCTCAAAAAATATGAACATCTTAAGCATTTCCAGGCTTTGCAAGTAGTAATTATTAATAGAAGCAAGTGACCATGCCTGTTAGAAATGTTATTTCACATATTCCTTTTCTGGTTTCTTAAAGGAGATTTATATATGTGGCCAGGCTGAACTGAAATAATAAGAGTTGACACAATGACCACATGAAAATGGATTTTTCCTCACTTGATTTATGTCACCAACCTTGCATATAAATGTTCCATTCTGTCTGCCCAAAGATTCTTAAGCCTGGGGACAGAGGACTGGAAGTCACTCAGCCCATGCAGTCTGAGAAGAGAATTCACCAGGAAAAAAAAAAAAGATAATGGAAACATCAGGGAAGCTCAGCTGTGTAACTGAACCACTGTTGTTTGGACTTAGCCAGGGGTCATTGTAAAATGCAACAATGGATGAAAAGCAATATTCATTGTTCAGTTCTTGCCTTCAACTTCTATCCCTTCATACTTAATTCTTATCTAATCTGCCTTTCTTCCTGATCAATATCATTTCTCATAACTCTGGAAGTGAAATGTCTTACTCCTTGACTACCTTGACTGCTCTCTTTCCTTTCTCCCCACCAACTGTTTGCCCCATCAGCACTCCCAATATGACAGAGGGGTAGAGACTTTGCCCAGCTACATAGCTTAGCTCTAGTTGCACTATATCCAAAAGCCTTTCGGTCCGAGTTATAGCTGGAACTATAAAGGGAACTAGGGCCCAAAAATGTTTCCATCTGCTCAGGTGAAGAATTCTTTCTGATTAACCTATAACTGAATGGGATACTTACTTGTCCATACTTGTCCACAGCAGGATTATGTGAATATCCTGCTCTACTACTAAAAGGATTTTGCCCTCTAACTGCTAGTTATCTAGCTATCTAACTGAGGCAGGGCTGCCCCCTTCCAGGAGGTGGAATAGAAAATCCAAAATAGACGTCTCTGTGGTATAACACTGGAGTGAATTATTACTTAGAAACATATGCTACTGTCAGGTGCCAAACAGCCAAGGAATGCCAGCTAAGTTTGCATCAAGAATTGATACTAAGCAAAAAGCAATTCAAATTAAGCTGAAGCCAGTTCCTTACCTTCCCAGACTTCAGGAGACAACTTAAAAGACCAATTTTCTACAGCACTTTCATAAGGATGTTGTTAGTCATATTAAAGAAGTATAAGGTGATTTTTCCAAAATCTTATGAGACTCCAAAGAAATTTTTGAAGTCCTTAGGGCTTACTAGCATATGAAGCTCTAATATGTATTGACTTTGTTGGGAGCCCATCACAATAATCTACGGGGAGATAGTCTGTACCAAAACCATAACAATGGCCTGATCAAATTTGTATTTTACAAATTTAGTTGAGTATTTGAATTGCCACGAGTGTGCTGAGCCTAGTCAGTCCCTTAGAATAAATAAAGGAAGATATTTCAGCGATTAAGTACCTAAGTTTCATAGTCCAACAGGTAAGTTTTCTTTTATTACACACTGTAAGGTGTGGCACACTAAGCTGAGGTATACACCAGTTTTCTGATTTGTAAAATGGAAACAATAATAGTACTGACATTATATGAGAGAAAAATGGTTTTGTACAACCTCAGGATTCAGTGCCCTGAGTCACAGCCCCTCCAGCTACAGTTGTGTCTAAAAGGGGCCAAGGTACACCTCAGGCCATTGCTTCAGAGCATGCCAGGCCCAAGCCTTGTCAGCCGCCATGTGGTGTTGGGCCTGCAGGTGCACAGAAAACAAGAGTTGAGTTTTTGGAGCCTCTGCCTAGATTTCAGAGGATGTATGGAAATACCCAGATGTCCAACCAGAAGTCTGCTGCAAGGGGAGTACCCTCATGGAGAACCTCTGCTAGGGTAGTGTGGAAGAGAAATGTCGGGTTGGAGCCCCCACAAAGAGTCCCTACTAGGTCATTGCCTGGTGGAGCTGTGAGAAGAGGGCCAGAAAAGTAGATCCACTGACAGCTTTCACCATGCGCCTGGAAAAGCTGCAGGTACTCAACACCAGCCCATGAAAGCAGTCACAGGGTATAGCAGGAGTTATACTCTGCAGAGCCACAGAAACAGAGCTGCCTTGTCTTAGATAAGACTTTGAACTTGAACGTTAGAGTTAATGCTGGAATTTGTTAAGACTTCGGAGATGGGCCGGGAGCGGTGGCTCAAGCCTGTAATCCCAGCGCTTTGGGAGGCCGAGATGGGCGGATCTCGAGGTCAGGAGATCGAGGCCATCCTGGCTAACACGGTGAAACCCCATCTCTACTAAAAAATACAAAAAAACTAGCCGGGCGAGGTGGTGGGCGCCTGTAGTCCCAGCTACTCGGGAGGCTGAGGCAGGAGAATGGCGTAAACCTGGGAGGCGGAGCTTGCAGTGAGCTGAGATCCGGCCACTGCAGTCCAGCCTGGGTGACAGAGCGAGACTCCGTCTCCAAAAAAAAAAAAAAAAAAAAAAAAAGACTTCGGAGACTGTTAGGAAGGCATGATTGATTTCGAAATGTGAAAAGGACATGAGATTTGGGAGTGGCTAGGGGCAGAATGACATGGTTTGGCTCTGGGTCCCCACCCAAAGCTCATCTCGAATTGTAATCCCCATGTGTCAAGAAAGGAACCTGCTGGGATGTGATTAGATCATGGGGATGATTTCCCCTATGCTGTTCTTACGACAGTGAGTTTTCACAAGATCTGAGGATGTAAAATTGGCGCTTTGCCCTTCATTCTCTCTCTCTCCTGCCACAACGTAAGGATGCCTTGCTTCCTCTTTGTCTTCTGCCCTGATTGTAAGATTTCTGAGGCCTTCCTAGCCATGCAGAACTGTGAGTCAAGCCTCTTGTTTATAAATTACCAGTATCAGTTTGTATCTTTATAGCAGTGTGAAAATGGACTAATATAAGTACCAATGCATTAAATTTGTTCTAGGGATATATATATATTTATAGCATCTATAACTCAACATAGTTTTTGGCACATGGTAATCACCCAATGAATAGTAACTAATATTATTATCATTTGAATGACTATCTCTTTATTAGGTCACAAAATATATAAGGCTTAAATGCACATGTAGAACATTATAGAGACCATACGTCATAAATCTATGTCCACAGTGCCTGTATCTGATTTAGGACACCCTCTTAAAAGTCCACAGATAACACTGTTAGCCCCAAAAGGACCCACTTTGTAAAGTTTGTGGTACTAAAAAATTGGTTGAGCAAGTAAAAAGCAG